>NC_092151.1:62060558-62353058 GCF_045791955.1 Oncorhynchus clarkii lewisi | reverse complement strand
GAGGAGAAGAGAGATGTTGTGAGGGCTGCAGGACCACTGAGCTCTGAGAGCATAAATAAACATGATTTTTGTGGTCTGGTTCGAGGATCTCTAGGGTTGTTTGAAGCCGGACAGCAGACCAGACAGGGTAGACGGCCGGTCTGTGGCGGTTCCTCAGGGGTTGCTGGGTAATGAGAACATGGCTCATTAATCCACAGGTTGGTACAGTCAAACGCTATCTCCCTACATGAGAGCAGTCTGAGAAAATCTCTTTATAGTCTCTCTCAACACTTTCTCAACTTTGTGCTTTGGATTCCATTGTCTCAGGGAAGTATTTAATGAGTGCAGGAAAGGGAGAGGATGAGAAGTCTGCCTGATAACTAGGATGGTAAAATGAGGAAGCGACAAAGGAAGGGAGTACTTTAATTCTGCCACAACCAATGTGACTCAGCACTTGCATTTTGAGGAGATGAGGAGGAGAAGTGGAAAAGTTTACCCCGTCTTTTTTGTCCCTCTCCAGCGCACCGTGCAGGAAGTCTCGAGACACTTCCTCATTCTCGTCCAACCACTGGATGACAAACGGCTCAAACCACCTAGGAGACATCACACGGGTGGTTTGATATGAGTCGACCCCACTGGAAGTTTTCATTTCAAACAACTTCTGTGGCTGTAGAGTCCATATGGTCTTGCTTATGGTCTGTGCTGTACAGTACCAGACGGGAAGTGTTTTGTGTGTGTGCGTGTGTATGTGTGTGTGTGAGAGTGTGTGCCTGCTTGTGTATGCCTGCATGCATGCATACGTGTGTGTTAATGTGAGTGAGTGTGTGTGTGTGTGTCATCATGGCACAGGGTGGCACTTACGCCGGGTACTCGGGCACACGGCTCTTGAAGAAGGGCAGGTCTTTGCAGTACTCGTTGTAAAGCCACTTGACTTTAAAATGCAGGTTCATGTAATCCGCACTCTTACACAGCCGGTTCTTTTCATGCTCTGAGAGCGAGAAGAACGAGAGAGGGGAGAGAGAAAATGAGAGAAAGAGAGAGAGAGGAAAGACAAAACTCTTAATTAAAGAGCAAATGAGCCCAGAGGGGTGATCTATTCTCCACCATGTAGCGCTAACAGGCTAATCGAGAAAAGCCCTTATGCTCTGGCAAACCGCCTCAGTGCCAATAGTGTCATATCTGCTTGTAAACGCACCCTGACAGCCCCATAAAAACAGAAGAAGAGACTAAGACTGTTAGGACAGAGCTAAACCACTGGTGAGGATGGTGCGACTTCATTCAGTGCTCACCCTCCATGGCGTACTTCATATCCTGAGCAAACAGGTTCCACATCACCTCTGCACTGATTTTACCCACGTTGAGCTCCTGAGGAAACCTACCCGTTGTAGACGGTAAGAAACACAGAGTTATGTATTGATGTAGAGGAGAAAGACAAAGAGAGAGAGACAGCGAGACAAAGAGACTCAGAGAAAGAGAGGGACAGACTCACTGGTTGAGGCAGGGTGTGTAGGAGTTCTTGTCCTCTTCTATGATGGACACGATGAGGGTGATGAGTTTGGACCAGAAGTCCAGGTTCTTGATGCTGGGACCCTGCTCTTCTGGGTGATCCACTCCTGGCTTGGCCTGGACAAAACAAAACACACTGAGTCACTGGGATACTTTCACATTGGCTACTATCGTAGCTTAACATGCAGACATAACTCAAGAGTTTCAAGTTAATCAAGAGTTTGAATTGTGCAGATATCAAGTCAGGATTCAACCCCATTCTGACTCTCCTCTATTTTGCTCAATAGTTTGTCCATTATCTCTCTCATCGCTACCGCTCAACTCTAATGAGCTGATGAACCCATCAAACCACATGTACATGATTTAGTCCTTTGGAAAGAGCTGACAGTAAGAAAAAAGTATTCCTACCACCGCAGGGGTTCAAACTGAAGAATTATCTAGCAAAGAATTCAACAAAATATGGGCCCCTCAGGATGGAAGGTTTTATTCAAAAGGAAAAATGTGCTTTTGAAATTCATGAAGGGAGTCCGAATGAATCGTGCCACTTTAATGAGGCAAAAACAAGGCTTGAAAATCCCTATCTAAATCCTGTACAGGCTTGATGGAGACCAGCCTGAGGTGTTAATGACACGGACAGAGACACACACACACCTTCACAGAGTGCACACACACACACGCACACACACGCACGCGCGCACACACACGCACGCGCGCGCACACGCACGCGCGCACACAGCCTACCGGATCTGTCTGGTACTCCCGGCTGTAGAGCTCGTGACAGTTATTGAAGATGTATTCATAGGTGGAGTTGAGACAGGCCTTGACACAGTCCTTCACCACCTGACTGGCTCTGGGGGGACTCTGTAGCTCCTGGACCTGAGGACAGTCACAGACAGAGAGAGGATCCTCAGACTAGGAAAGCCCCATACAACCACACTCAGTCAAAGGAACTCAGTGAAGATGGATGTCTGATAAGAGTACGTAGTGTAGCGATACTGTACAGTGCAAACAAGAATAGAGACATGTGGCACCAACAGAGTAAAGAATACAAGTAGAGGAACATGTATTGACCAGAGCAAAGCAGAGGCGATCCAAGCTGAGGAAGATGTAAAGAGAGAGTTACCTTCATCCTGAAGAAGGTGATGCTGGTGAGCAGGTCCACAGTAGACTTGAGGTCCTGCAGCCTCTCAGAACTGCTGGCTGGAAAGTTATTCTGTTACACACAGAGAATAGAGCAAATCAGATCAAAAATCACATTTTATTAGTCACATGCGCCGAATACAACAACCTTACAGTGAGATGCTTATTTACGAGCCCCTAACCAACAATGCAGTTTAAAAAATACGGATAAGAAATAAAAGTAACAAGTAATTAAAGAGCAGCAGTAAAATAACAATAGCGAGACTATATACAAGGGGATACCAGTACAGAGTCAATGTGCGGGGGCACCAGTTAGTTGAGGTAGTATGTACATGAAGGTAGAGTTATTAAAGTGATAACAGAGAGTAGCAGCGGTGTAAAAGAGGGGGTCAATGCAAGTAGTCTAGGTAGACATTTGATTAGATGTTCAGGAGTCTTATGGCTTGGGAGAAGAAGCTGTTTAGAAGCCTCATGGACCTAGACTTGGGGCTCCAGTACCGCTTGCCGTGTGGTAGAGAACAGTTTATGACTAGGGTGGCTGGAGTCTTTGACAATTCTTAGGGCCTTCCTCTGACACTGTCTGGTATAGAGGTCCTGGATGGCAGGAAGTTTGGCCCCAGTGATGTACTGGGCAGTTCGCACTACCCTCTGTAATGCCTTGCGGTTGGAGGCCGAGCAGTTGATGGTGCAGCTGTAGAACCTTTTGAGGATCTGAAGACCCATGCCAAATCTTTTCAGTCTCCTGAGGGGGAATAGGTTTTGTCGTGCCCTCTTCACGACTGTCTTGGTGTGCTTGGACCATGCTAGTTTGTTGATGATGTGGACACCAAGGAACTTGAAGCTCTCAACCTGCTCAACTGCAGCCCTGTCGATGAGAATGGGGGTGTGCTCAGTCCTCTTTTTCCTGTAGTCCACAAACATATCCTTTGTCTTGATCACATTGAGGGAGAGGTTGTGGTCCTGGCACCACACTGCCAGGTCTCTGACCTCCTCCCTATAGACTGTTTCATCGTTGTCGGTGATCAGGCGCAGGCGCAGGCGTTGTGCCTGGTCGTGCAGTCATGAGTGAACAGGGAGTACAGGAGGGGACTGAGCACGCACCCCTGAGGGGCCCCTGAGTTGATGATCAGAGTGGCGGATGTGTTGTTACCTACCCTTACCATGTGAGGGCGGCCCATTCGCACATAGGTGTTCCTTTTGTCCAGGTGGGAAAGGGCAGTGTGGAGTGCAATAGAGATTGCATCATCTGTGTTTCTGTTTGGGCGGTATGCAAATTGAAGTGGGTCTAGGGTTTCTGGGATAATGGTGTTGATGTGAGCCATGACCAGCCTTTCAAAGCACTTCATGGCTGCAGACAGAAGTTACCATACACCATCGCCAAATACATTTAAACTCAGTTTATCACAATTCCTGACATTTAATCCTAGTAAAAACTCCCTGTCTTAGGATCACCACTTTATTTTAAGAATGTGACATGTCAGAATAATAGTAGAGAGAATGATTTATTTCAGCTTTTATTCCCTTCATCACATTCCCAGTGGGTCAGAAGTATACATACACTCAATTAGTATTTGGTAGCATTAGCTTTAAATTGCTTAACGTTTCGGGTAGCCTTCCACAATCTTCCCACAATAAGTTGTGGGAATTTTAGCCCATTCCTCCTGACAGAGCTGGTGTAACTGAGTCAGGTTTGTAGGCCTCCTTGCTCGCACACGCTTTTTCAGTTCTGCCCACAAACTTTCTATGTGATTGAGGTCAGGGCTTTGTGATGGCCACTCCAATTCCTTGACTTTGTTGTCCTTAAGCCATTTTGCCACAACTTTGGAAGTATGCTTGAGGTCATTGTCCATTTGGAAGACCCATTTGCGACCAAGCTTTAACTTCCTGACTGATGTCTTGAGATGTTGCTTCAATATATCTACATAATTTTCCTCCCTCATTATGCCATCTATTTTGTGAAGTGCACCAGTCCCTCCTACAGCAAAGCACCCCCACAACATGATGCAGCCACCCCCGTGCTTCACGGTTGGGATGGTGTTCTTTGGCTCAAAGCCTCCCCATTTTTCCTCCAAACATAACAATGGTCATTATGGCCAGACAGTTCTATTTTTGTTTCATCAGACCAGAGGACATTTCTCTAAAAAGTACGATCTTTGTCCTCGTGTGCAGTTGCAAACCGTAGTCTGGCTTTTTATGGCGGTTTTGGAGCAGTGGCTTTTTCCTTGCTGAGGAGCCTTTCAGGTTATGTCGATATAGGACTCGTTTGACTGTAGATATATATACTTTTGTTCCTGTTTCCTCCAGCATCTTCAGACGGTCCTTTGCTGTTGTTCTGGGAATGATTTTCACTTTTGCACCAAAGTACGGTCATCTCTAGGAGACAGAAGGTGTCTCCTTCCTGAGCGGTAGGGCGGCTGCGTGGTCCCATGGTGTTTATGCTTGCTTGTTTGTACAGATGAACGTGGTACTCCCAAGGATGAACCAGACTTGTGGAGGTCTACAATGTTTTTCTGAGGTCTTGGCTGATTTCTTTTGATTTTCCCATGATGTCAACCAAAGAGGCACTGAGTTTGAAGGTAGGCCTTGAAATACATCCACAGATACACCTCCAAATGACTCAAATTATGTCAATTAGCCTATCAGAAGCTTCTAAAGCCATGACATCATTTTCTGGAATTTTCCAAGCTGTTTAAAGGCACAGTCAACTTAGTGTATGTAAACTTCTGACCCACTGGAATTGTGATACAGTGAATTATATGTGAAATAATCTGTCTGTAAACAATTGATGGAAAAATTACTTGTGTCATGCACAAAGTAGATGTCCTAACTGACTTGCCAAAACTATAGTTTGTTAACAAGAAATTTGTGGAGTGGTTGAAAAACGAGTTTTAATGACTCCAAAATAAGTGCATATAAACTTCCGACTCAACTGTAGATCCACAGTGAGGTGTGTGTGTGATGTGTGTGTATGTGTGTGTGTGTGTGCAGACTATGTTGTATAAACTGGCCAATGCGGTAGTGCAGAAGCAGCAGTCTCAGTCTCTTCCACTGACTCCAGACTAAATTAAAACCCTCAGCTCTTCACCTCACTGACCCTGTGTGTATGAGGAGCTGCCAGCCCAATTAACACATCAGCCTTCTTTCTCACATCACACACAGAGAAAGAGAGAGAGAGAGAGAGAGAGAGAGAGAGAGAGAGAGAGAGAGAGAGAGAGAGAGAGAGAGAGAGAGAGAGAGAGAGAGAGAGAGAAAGAGAGAGAAAGAGAGAGAAAGAGAGAAAGAGAGAGAAGAGAGAGAGAGAAAGAGAGAGAGAGAGAGAAAGAGAGAGAGAAAGAGAGAAAGAGAGCTAGATTGAATGAGAAAGAGGTAAATAAGGGTAGGTAAGGACACAGATAGAAAAGCAAACAGAGACAAATAGAAGAGTGAAGGTCAACAGTAGTACCCGGTACATGGACAGATCAATCCTCAGAGAGTTGTGGAGTTGGTCCAGGAGCTTCACAAATCGTTCTTTCTGTAAAAAAAAAAAAAGGGGGTTTAAAACACACCACAACACATTATCCTAACAGCTAGCATATCCATTGGCTCACCTTTAACACTGGGTTGAGGCATTGCATTATATTTTCTGTCTCCATCCACCCCTCATTAATTTGGGGCGACTCACCCCGAAGTTGGATGCGGCGAAGCGGTCGGAGGCCGACACGTTGTTGGTGGCCTGGGTGGTGTGGGCGTAGTAGGCATTGATGTTGGCCAGCAGGGTACTCATTACCGCGGGAACCCCCGGGCACATGTACTTAGACGACAGGCAGGCAAAGTGACTGTGGGAGAACACACACGGCATAAACATGATCACTGTGGTATATATGAAGCGGACTCCTATAAAGGCCAGTGTATTTCCCTTGTGATGTTATACCCCAATATCATCCTAAACACAACCGTACACCATGTGTCCTCTCAACACATTACAATCTGGCAATGTGTATGCTATTGCTAAGTGACAGGGTACATTGGAGCTCACGTCATAGCCTGGTAGATGGATTCCACTCCGTAGCGCATGGCAAACTCATCCACTATCTCCTGAGGAGTCTCATCAAAGTACACCTTCCACGCATCATCCCCTTTAGCGTCAGGAATCTTCACAACGCCAGAGCTCTGCACATCTGTGACAAAGTGGAAGAGGTTCTGGGGAGAGAGAGGGAGGGAGAGAAATGCATGGGTTATTCAATCCAGACTATGATTTCAATGAGTTGAAGTGGCTAAAGTGGCTGAATACAGGGAGATGTCATTACGATCTCAGTGTGAGTATGTCTGAGCAGGAGAGCAGAGCAGAGCACGTCACACTCTATAACTGACTGACTGCTCGGTGATCAGAGGGTTGTTCATATGAATTATTAATTCAGGCCTGGGCCGCCATTCATCACACAACTTTCATTAGAAATGGATCAAGTTGATTTCATGTTCAAATTCTTCATGCAAATTGAAACAAATGAAAAAGACCTAGTCAACTGCTGCCTTTAAAAATTGCAGTTCATTTGCAAAATGGTGTTTGTCTATTTGGGCTTAGAGAGTACAGAAGGATCGGAATCACGCAGTGTGACGACTCACCATTACAATGTGTTAAGCCATTGTGGAGATTAAGAGAATTTGCTACAGATCATCTATTTACAGTGTTTATTTTAGTCTTTTATGTCCAACAATAGAATAATAAATACAAATAAAATGAAGGGGAAAAAACGAAAAAACTATTGGGCTCACAGAACTTGGAACTGATATAGGGCAATGCTCATTTAGAATAACTATGGTAGATCATTCCATATTTTAAGAAGGTCAGAGGGAGAACTAATATCTGTGGTATTTCATATCTGATGTGGTCTTAATGTTGATTGAGCAATGCAGACGGTGTCACTTTTATGGGGTATTAACTTCTGATTCATCTGTAACGGCCACTTCAATGAACGACTGCTACATCAGTCAGCTAAATGAAACAAGATGACTGGGCTCATTAATCTCACTTGCCACCTGAAGGCACACACACACACACACACACACACACACACACACACACACACACACACACACACACACACACACACACACACACACACACACACACACACACACACACACACACACACACACACACACACACACACACACACACACACACAGAGCTTACCTCGTGCAGACAGGTGTATTGGACATGATATGGAGCGACTGTTTCCTCTCCTTTGATCTCTACATTGATGTGCATTCTGATGGCACCAGACACAGCTGACTTGTCTGTACGCTTGTCTGCAGAGAGGGACAAAAGACAAGAGTCTCAGTCAACACATATTAGAGTCAACATAACAATAACTATCTTTATTAAAGACCTCAACCTTTCACCCAAATTAGTTCACCAAATGTGCCTCATCTAATGGATACCTAGAAAGTCATTTTATGGACTCAATGATTTGGTTTTAATTAATGACATTTTATTTTCATGTTAAATCGCCAGTTTGCAACCAATCCCTTATGGGATTAATTGACACATAGTATTAGAATTACAAGTAGAACATCAACAAAATGAATGTTTCCCCAGGTCTTTCCCCTACTGACCCAGGTCTTTCCCCTACTGACCCAGGTCTTTCCCCTACTGACCCAGGTCTTTCCCCTACTGACCCAGGTCTTTCCCCTACTGACCCAGGTCTTTCCCCTACTGACCCAGGTCTTTCCCCTACTGACCCAGGTCTTTCCCCTACCCAGGTCTTTGACCCAGGTCTTTCCCCTACTGACCCAGGTCTTTCCCCTACTGACCCAGGTCTTTCCCCTACTGACCCAGGTCTTTCCCTTACTGACCCAGGTCTTTCCCCTACTGACCCAGGTCTTTCCCCTACTGACCCAGGTCTTTCCCCTACTGACCCAGGTCTTTCCCCTACTGACCCAGGTCTTTCCCCTACTGACCCAGGTCTTTCCCCTACTGACCCAGGTCTTTCCCCTACTGACCCAGGTCTTTCCCCTACTGACCCAGGTCTTTCCCCAACTGACACAGGTCTTTCCCCTACTGACCCAGGTCTTTCCCCTACTGACCCAGGTCTTTCCCCTACTGACCCAGGTCTTTCCCCTAATGACCCAGGTCTTTCCCCTAATGACCCAGGTCTTTCCCCTAATGACCCAGGTCTTTCCCCTACTAACCCAGGTCTTTCCCCAAATGACCCAGGTCTTTCCCCAAATGACCCAGGTCTTTCCCCAAATGACCCAGGTCTTTCCCCAAATGACCCAGGTCTTTCCCCAAATGACCCAGGTCTTTCCCCTACTGACCCAGGTTGTACCAGACGTCCATCTCTCCGCTCAGCGTGCGGACCTCAATGATGGTCTGACCCAGGAAGTCATCTGACTCCCTCTTGAACTTCTGTTTCACCCGAGACTTGATGTCATCATCCTCGTCCCACACCCGCACCTTGATCCGGTCCGAGGAGTTGTGGCACTCACTACAGGGAGAAAGAGAGAGAGAAACAGGAAGACGCCACTATGTCGTTTCCTGCTTGAGGGACCCACCAATCCCATCTATTCACATGGGTTCAGAGTTGGACATATGCATTAATTGTGACCCATTCATAACCTGTGAATACACAACCTTCAATGTCATTTCAGTCTAGTACTTTCTCTCTCTTATAGTACTCACAAGTGGAAGTTCTCCTCCCAGACAGGGTTGAGGTTGCCGTAGATAGTCTTGGTCCTCTTCTTGGTCTTGCCCACCTGGACCGTGACATAAGGGTCACTCGTGCCAGTTTTATCCTTGGCCTGAAGGCCCTGAGCACACAGCACTGTGGAGGGGATAGGGGGAGGGGACAGGCGACAGCATCAGGTGATCAGTCTGGCTGGAGCATAGCTTGTTTAAACAGACGTCTAGTTTAAGGCTAAGTGGAGAGAGTTCGCCCTCCCACATACTCCCATTGACCTATTCAGATTGTTTGCCTTTCCTACCTACAGACGGATATCTCTAATCCCTCCTCATATGGCCGTTCAAGGGATTTATCTAATCTGTCTCCTTTGTGTCAGACAGTGGCTCAACGGTCTACAGCACAGTATGACCTTTACAACAAACAGAACTGGAACGCAAACAAACAAGAGGAAACAAAGGGGGATGATGTGTGTCGTGACTCGTGATGACTCGTGATGGAGTCAGACACCCAATGGCATCTGCCAGAGCTTTACAAATGAATGGTTCTGGACTCATACAATTCACAAAGCGTCTCAGAATAGGACTCTGCTTGTTTATCTTTTTACATCATAATGAATAAGATTCTTTTTGTGATTCTGATAGCGCAGACCTGGTCCTAGATCAGCACTCCAACTCTGAAGCCCTGGTATCTTCCCCCCTCTCTCTCTCACCTGTGATGCTGATCTTGGCCGACCACTTGGAGGTGCCGTCCAGTACGCTCTGTTTGATCTGCTTCATGTAGGTGACGTGAGTGGCTTTGACCATGGCAAACACCTCCTGGATCAGCTCAAAGATCTCCGGCTTGTTCCTCTCCCGGATCTTCATCCTGTCCTTCAGAACCATGATGATGTTCTGGGTTCGGTCCTCCGCCCCATGCTTAGAACTCTTCTCCGCTGCCCCTGAGGTAGACAAGAGCGATGAAGGTCAGATTTTATTTATTGAGTTACATTAGAAATTAGAAGGTTTTTGTGATGCTGCATGGAGGTCATGAACAGTTTTCATTGGGTTGAATGGGATAAATATTGGATGAACGTATACGAAGGATGCATAACATAAACCATGGCACCTATAAACACAGATTTTACTGTAGTCTTTGTTTTATTGTTCTTTTATTCATCTCTTTTATTGCCTTCTGTCGTTTTTTAAAACTTCTTATCCTGCATTTTTAAAATTGTTTTGCTGTAAAGTATGTTGCAATTTTAAATGCAGTTCAAATAAATCTTGATTTGATCTATAAGAGCAAATGTGCCCCATCATCAGAACACTGTGAGACAGAGTATGCAGTATGATTTATGGATGAGTACTCTGGCAGTATCTGCAGACCTATGAAACGCCCATGAAGAGTTGGAAAGGTGGAGAGGATGTCAAGGAAAGACAAATGGCTTTTCATTTCCTTTCCAGAAAAACCAAACAAGATAGAGAGTGTCTGAGACAGCAGAGTGGGATGAGAGAATAAGAGGGAGGAGGACAAGCAGAGTGGGATGAGAGAATAAGAGGGAGGAGGACAAGCAGAGTGGGATGAGAGAATAAGAGGGAGGAGGACAAGCAGAGTGGGATGAGAGAATAAGAGGGAGGAGGACAAGCAGAGTGGGATGAGAGAATAAGAGGGAGGAGGACAAGCAGAGTGGGATGAGAGAATAAGAGGGAGGAGGACAAGCAGAGTGGGATGAGAGAATAAGAGGGAGGAGGACAAGCAGAGTGGGATGAGAGATGTAAGAGAATGGAGGGCAGAGTCTGAAGTACAACAGTCAAAGGAGCCTTTTAGTTAATAACCCTCTTATCCAAAGCAGCGGTCGGTAAGGTCCATTACAGAAGTAACCTCACACATTTGGTGTTGCTGGTTACTACAAACCTCTAAACAATTTTTTCCCACCTTTGTTTTTCATGTCTCACCGCTATATTATGTTTTAGCACCAACTGAAGAAAACTTTACAACTCACTGAGCAAAATCAACATGGCGCTACTTACTTTGCAGGCAGTCAGCGTTGAGCAGGTCCTGGCACTTATCGTGACATTTGACCCCACACTCGGTGCACCTCATGCCCTGGCGGGCGATACCCCACAGCAGCCCCTCACACTCGTAGCAGTAGGTGGGCGTGGTGGCCGTCCACACCTCAAAGTTATGAGGCGTGGTGCAGGAGATGGGGTAGATCAGAGCCTGTAGAGTCTTCTTGTACACATGGCTCTTCTACAAGAGAAGGAAACAGAAGAAGAGAGAGGAGTTATAGACAGAGACTTAGTGGAATCTATGAGTACATGGAGAGAGAGAAAAACTAGCTGCATATAGTGTGAATAGAGAAAAGAAAGAGCCAGAAACGCACCAGTTCCTCGTTATTGAGAGTGCTGGACGCCATGGCTGATGTAATCCCTGCCTTTCTGGAGTTCTGAGCCAGGGACTGAGGTAGGCCAGGAAGGGGAGTAAAATAAAGGATGGAGTGGATGACAATGAAAGAAGAGATACGTTTGAAATATAGTAGTTCGGTGCATGCTGTGATTGAAATACATTCCATAAGGGCTTTTAAAACAAAGTAACAACTTCGATTTTACTCAAAGAGGGAAGTATATTTCTCTTGATACATACTTTAACATCTTTCAACATAGTTTGGATCAGAATACATCTCAGTACGCATCTAAACCAATAGGGCATAATGCAGTCTAAACCAATAGGTCATAATGCAGTCTAAGCCAATAGGGCATAATGCAGTCTAAGCCAATAGGGCATAATGCAGTCTAAACCAATAGGGCATAATGCAGTCTAAACCAATAGGGCATAATGCAGTCTAAACCAATAGGGCATAATGCAGTCTAAACCAATAGGGCATAATGCAGTCTAAACCAATAGGGCATAATGCAGTCTAAACCAATAGGGCATAATGCAGTCTAAGCCAATAGGGCATAATGCAGTCTAAGCCAATAGGGCATAATGCAGTCTAAACCAATAGGGCATAATGCAGTCTAAACCAATAGGGCATAATGCAGTCTAAACCAATAGGGCATAATGCAGTCTAAACCAATAGGGCATAATGCAGTCTAAACCAATAGGGCATAATGCAGTCTAAACCAATAGGGCATAATGCAGTCTAAACCAATAGGGCATAATGCAGCAGTCTAAACCAATAGGGCATAATGCAGCCAATAGGGCATAATGCAGTCTAAACCAATAGGGCATAATGCAGTCTAAACCAATAGGGCATAATGCAGTCTAAACCAATAGGGCATAATGCAGTCTAAACCAATAGGGCATAATGCAGTCTAAACCAATAGGGCATAATGCAATCTAAACCAATAGGGCATAATGCAGTCTAAACCAATAGGGCATAATGCAATCTAAACCAATAGGGCATAATGCAGTCTAAACCAATAGGGCATAATGCAGTCTAAGCCAATAGGGCATAATGCAATCTACACCAATAGGGCATAATGCAGTCTAAACCAATAGGGCATAATGCAATCTAAGCCTATAGGGCATAATGCAATCTAAACCAATAGGGCATAATGCAGTCTAAACCAATAGGGCATAATGCAGTCTAAACCAATAGGGCATAATGCAATCTAAACCAATAGGGCATAATGCAGTCTAAACCAATAGGGCATAATGCAATCTAAGCCTATAGGGCATAATGCAATCTAAACCAATAGGGCATAATGCAGTCTAAACCAATAGGGCATAATGCAGTCTAAACCAATAGGGCATAATGCAGTCTAATAGGGCCAATAGGGCATAATGCAATCTAAACCAAATGCAATCTAAACCAATAGGGCATAATGCAGTCTAAGCCAATAGGGCATAATGCAATCTAAACCAATAGGGCATAATGCAATCTAAACCAATAGGGCATAATGCAATCTAAACCAATAGGGCATAATGCAATCTAAGCCAATAGGGCATAATGCAATCTAAACCAATAGGGCATAATGCAGTCCAGCTGTATTCTCCCCAAGTGTTTATATAAGAAACAAGGGGTCGTGGGTATCTGAAATGAAAGTGCTCCAACATTCCCTTTTCATTTGGAACCCAGTGTTACTCACCATAGCCTGTGACAGTGCATGTGAAAGAAGGAGGAAGCAGAACGAGAAACAAGTGTTAAAAGGGGCATGTCAAAACAACTTTAGCTACAGTCACAAACATGGCCACAGTGGCATAGGGGTGATTTCAAAACAGATACAGGGTGGCGGTGATAAATTAGCCAAGGGAAAGGAAAAATAACTTGATGATTTTGTTGATGAAACACTGGGTGGGAGGAAAGATCTAGACCTATAAATCACACAAGATGAAAACGAGGCATGTAAACAACTTTGTACACGGCTAGGACAAAGGCCCTTAGGGACAGAGTGGGAAATGAATGTACTTCCTTAGCAATGTTGAAGGATAGACACCATTAAAACACAGAGAGTTAGGACACTGTCTGAGAGAGAGAGAGAGAGAGGTAGTCAGCATTAGGAGAGAGAGCCATCGTCCTGCACATACTTCTGTGTCTGAGAACACTGGCTGAATATTAGTCTGGCTTTGTTGCACATTCAGATTCAGTTCCACTCAGCACATTACCTGGTCTGGATGAATCAGACTCAGGCAGTTAGTGTGTGTGTATGCGTGCGTGTGTGTGTGGGGGGGGGCGGGGGTGTACAGTGTGACAGTAAGCTGGATTCATAGAGACAAAGTGCTGAGCTATTTTGTCCGGAATGGTAATTCTTCATTACAGCTCACGTTGGAGCCGAGCCACCTGAGCGCTGAGCTGGCAGTATAGTCTGGCAGGCCTTCAGCTTATCAGAGCTATTCAACTCAAAACTTGGAAATCAGATCAATTGGCAAGGATGGATAGAACAAGGACAAGGCCATCTATTTGGTGTGAGTTTAATAGCCTAGTAAGCACCTGCTTTGACAGCTACTTAAACACTCTGCTCTGCCATTACTCCAGCTGGAGCCCAACAATGGTACTATTCCTCTGTATACTTCTCCAATGAAAATAATCTACTCTATTCAATCTTTAACGGGACAGATAAAGACAGCTATACTCTTAGCACCTTTTTTTCTATCTAGAACCTAAAATGGTTATTTGGCAGTTTCATAAGATAACCCTTCGAAGAACCCTTTAAGTTCCAGGTTGAACCCTTCTGGGTTACATGTAAAAAAAGGGTTATACTTGGAACCAAAATTGGTTCTACCTGGAACCAAAAAGGATTCTACTTGGAACCAAAAAGGGTTCTCCTAGGGGACAGGCAAATAACACTTTTTTTCTATGAGTATATGAGTGTTCACGTACAGTACAGCAGGATATAACTATCCAGGATTATTTTCTCCACTCTCATCTAGCATCCCATTGGTTAACATACCACACCCCCAGGGTGAGCAGTCAGAGAGAGGAGAGGACAGAGTGACGCTCCCTGGGAGGTGTGGAGGGCTAGAGTCTGACAGCCTCTCCAAGGCAGGCCTCAGTGGCCATCTGAGACCCCTGACTCTGGGTTCTTCAAGTAGAGACAGAAGGACAGGGTTGTCCCCTTCAGGGCACAACAAGGAAAGAAGGGGGGAAGAAAGAAAGAAAGAGAGTAGAGAGAGAGAGAGAGAGAGAAGGGGTGAATGTCGAGTGACTATATTTAGTAAGTGGTCAGGACTTACACTGACCAGGTCCCTGACCAGAGGCATGGCTTTCCTCTTGCGGAGGTCCGGCATGCTGTCAATGCTATACAACGCCCCACCCACCCTGCATGGGGAGAAACCCCACAAACACAACACTCTTATTATCACAAAATCCCCTTCCACCACTAACACATAAACACACTGTAAATTACAGGAACAAATACTTTAACCTGATCCCAGATCTGTTTGTGCTATATAGCCATGTTTGTATGACAATGGCCATTTGCAACACAAACAGATCTGGGACAAACTACACTCCAATTATTTGCTCAAAATGTCATGCAGTTTTGTTATTATTTCATGTTGTGAAGCTTTATTAGCATACTTGTGGGTGTGATCGTGACAGACACTTACCCTGCTGATAGCAACAGGGAGCAAATCCCAACCGACTCCCCTCGAGCCTGTGGAGAGAGGGGTGAGACAGGGTGAGACAGGGTGAGGAGTGATTGGCACATAGTATGCCTTGAAATGGTTTTATTAGGTCTTAGTACATCACATATCTGCCCCTGTCTGTCCCGCCACAATAACAAAGATTGAGTCTCCCACAGTTTATTAATATAAAATCAAGAAGGATGTGTTTAATTGGGCAGAAAACAGTCCTTAATGTCAGCCATAAAACATGGAAGAGAGACAAGAGGGCGTTGCCTCGGGTGATTTCACTGTCCATTGACGTCAGTGGGGAGGCCTTTGTGTTTGAAGGCCATGGTTGAAAGTGGATTTGTGACAGATCCTTATCTGCAGTAACATTCCAGTAATTCTATCTGTGCTCTAACAGGAAGACGTGTTCCTTATCTCTCTGTGTGTTCAGAGCACGACACAACAACACTGACATTCACGTTATTGTCACCAGCAGCGCTCACAAGCAACCACGGACACACCCACCTGGCAGTCGTTTCCAGCCCTGGCCCATCAGAACGGACAACATGCATATCGCTATGGGGTGGCAAAAACAAAACTGAAAAGAAAACAAATGAAATGGCACACAAACAGGGGTAAACAAATAATATTATCTTGACAAAATAAAGCCAGGCTAAAACAACCACTGGATCACAACTTAAAAGGGTCATATAAACTGGAATTAATGATTAAGAAGTGAATGAAACAAAACTGAAGGGGCACAGATGTCAGAAGATACATTTCAGGGCAGGGACATATGAAGGAGTGACAGCATTATGGTGAAAAACATAGCAGGCAGCCACATAGAAGGTCCATCCATACACACCCACCTGCACCAGCCTGGTCTCATAGACTAGACATAACATAGTAAATGGAAATCTGGGGAACTAAAATTAGTATGATATGTTACATTTGGTCACATAAGAAAGAAGGTTAAAATGAAAGGAGGGCTGTTGGTCGGGGAGGATGGGTGAGCGCATTAACGCAAATGTCTAGCAACCCAAAGGTTGCGTGTTTGAATCACATCACGGACAACTTTAGTATTTTGTCTAATTAGCAACCTTGCAACTATTTACTACGTTTTAGCTACTTTGCAACTACTTAGCGTGTTAGCTAACCCTTCTCCTAACCTTAACCCTTTGCCTAGCTAACGTTAGCCACCTAGCCAATGTTAACCACAATAAAGTGGAATTTGTAACATATTATACAAAATATAATTCATAACATATCATACAAAATATAATTCATAACATATCATACAAAATGGATGATGAACATTCACAAATTAATATTATATGAAACGTAAAGTATATGAAACATGAACATCCTACTAAATGGAGGGAGAAAGATTTCCGTTTACTGTTACTTACATCTAACTCTGAGTCCATGTCGCACGTACACACACGTACACACACACGTACACACACACGTACACACACACACACACACACACACACACACACACACACACACACACACACACACACACACACACACACACACACACACACACACACACACACACACACACACACACACACACACACAGTCTCACCTGCTGCAGCTGTAGTCGGACCTTGCTGCAGAGCCGTTGCCAGTTGGCCCTGGCCCGGTCTGGTCCAGGCTCCATGATGGGCCTTTGATAGCTGGGAGGGAAATGTACAGGGGATTTCAGACTGGTGCTCATTAATTGTGAAGATACTTAGATGGTAGAAAATGATCGAACTTCGCTCTGTTTTAAAGGCAGTAGTGGATAGTAATAAAAGTCTATTGTAGTACAACGTAATGTGTAGAGGGGAAAGTTGCAGTAAATAGTTGTGGTAATAGCGTAGCAGACAATGGTGTTCAGGCCAGCATTACTATATAACTACAGACGTGGATGGTTGAGGGTTCACCTGACAAGAGGAGTCTCACTCTTCTCTGCTGGGACTTCTGCTGGGGGACTCTCCACCACAGGGACCTCCTGCTCTAAAGACAGAGGCTCTTCCTCTTGAAGGTCTAGGAGGATATCATCCAGGGCATCAGACACTGGAGGCTGGGTCTCTGGAGCAGGGGGCTGGGTGGTGGGCACCGGGGGCTGGGCGGTGGGCACCGGGGGCTGGGTGAGGGATGGATGGATCATGGGAGTAAATGGAGGCTTGGTGGAGGCTGTGGTGACAGGGGGCTGGACAGGGGGCATGGTCTGGGCCTGGGTGGTGGGGGCCAGGGTGGGGGGCTCGGGCTGCTGCTCTCTCAGAGAGGCTTGTTTCTCCAGAGGGGGCCTGGTGATGGAGGCCTCGGGGGCCAGCGTGGGGGCTGTGCTGGTGGGGGTGGGGGTGTAGGGTGGCTCCTGGTCCTCGCTGAGCGTGCCGTCCAAAGGGTAGAGATCTTCATCTTCGTAAATTATCTCCTCCTCTCCCTCATAGTTGTACTCCCCCTCTCCCTGCTCGGGCTGGTAGAGCTCGCCCTCCTCATCGTAAATAGCCCCCTCCTCTCCGCCATCTTTGACATAGCCCCCTTCGTCACTGTACACCACCTCGGGCTCATCGGGGTCCCAGCCAGCCGATTCCTTGTCGTAGCTGACAGAGGAGTGGCAGGAGTGGTAAGAGTCGTTCTCATCGTAGAGCTCCACAGAGCCTCTCAGACTCCCCTCGTTCTCAGGGCCAAACTCCTCACTGAGCTGGGAGCTGCCTCGGCTCAGCTCCCCAGAGGAGGCATAGCGACTGCTGCCTGTAGGACTGTAGACAGACAGACAAATGGACCACAGTCAGAAACACAGACACATAGAGCAGACTGGGGACGAAAAAACAAAGAAATGAGCAACCAAATGGGCCCAGAGTGCATGTTAAGGGGACGTATTTGGGACTAAAGTGAGGGAGAACAGTTAACCTAGGATAAAGAGGAGAGGGACAAACCCAGGCATCCTGGACCAAGGGATAGGCTAGTGTGTGTTCAGATGCATGAGTGTGGGGGTTATGTGGTGTAGTAACATTCATTCATTTTTAGTATAGAGAGAGAGATATTATTGGTGGATGCTCTGATCACACGCCAAATACAAATCTGCATATTCAACAGAGCAGAGATTCACAAACACCCAGAGCCAACACAATAAACAGCGAAACAAGACGCGAGGTAAACAGCCTTGACAAGAAATGACACCCACTCAGGTGAGGTGATGAGAGAGAAAGAGAGAGAGAGAGGGAGAGAGTGTGTGAGTGTAATATTTACACTTTTTATTGTTCATTTCACATTTTGAGAGAGAAATCAGAGGGACAGGGGTGGAGAAAGAAAGTACAAGTGGAAAGAGAGAGGCAGGGGCCTACACTGGGCTGAAACAGACTCTTTTTAGCAGACAAATAAAATAGCGGAACATTTATCGACTTTGATGAATGAGGCTATTAGTGAGAAGAGAAAGAGAATGAGACACCTCATGAGTCAGAGAGAGAGAGAGAGAGCAGACTGGAACAACACACATCCCAACACACAGACACAAGTACACTCGTTTACACACAATCGATTAAAGCAGTGAAGGTTCAATAATGCATGAGGCGGTACAGGGGGAGTAAAGAAAGAAGGAAGAGTTAAACAGCCCTGGACTGTGTGTGTCTGTGTGAGAGAGACAGGGACCTGGACTGTGTGTGTCTGTGTGAGAGAGACAGGGACCTGGACTGAGTGTGTCTGTGTGAGAGCTAGGAGACAGGGACCTGGGCTGTGTGTGTCTGTGTGAGAGCTAGGAGACAGGAACCTGGACTGTGTGTGTCTGTGTGAGAGAGACAGGGACCTGGACTGAGTGTGTCTGTGTGAGAGCTAGGAGACAGGGACCTGGACTGTGTGTGTCTGTTTGAGAGCTAGGAGACAGGAACCTGGACTGTGTGTGTCTGTGTGAGAGAGACAGGGACCTGGACTGTGAGTGTCTGTGTGAGAGAGACAGGGACCTGGACTGTGTGTGTCTGTGTGAGAGAGACAGGGACCTGGACTGTGTGTGTCTGTGTGAGAGCTAGGAGACAGGAACCTGGGCTGAGTGTGTCTGTTTGAGAGCTAGGAGACAGGGACCTGGACTGTTGTCTGTGTGAGAGCTAGGAGACAGGAACCTGGGCTGTGTGTGTCTGTTTGAGAGCTAGGAGACAGGAACCTGGGCTGTGTGTGTCTGTTTGAGAGCTAGGAGACAGGAACCTGGACTGTGTGTGTCTGTTTGAGAGCTAGGAGACAGGGACCTGGACTGTGTGTGTCTGTTTGAGAGCTAGGAGACAGGGACCTGGGCTGTTGTCTGTGTGAGAGCTAGGAGACAGGAACCTGAGCTGAGTATGTCTGTGTGAGAGCTAGGAGACAGGGACCTGGGCTGTGTGTGTCTGTGTGAGAGCTAGGAGACAGGAACCTGGGCTGTTGTCTGTGTGAGAGCTAGGAGACAGGGACCTGGACTGTGTGTGTCTGTGTGAGAGCTAGGAGACAGGGACCTGGGCTGTGTGTGTCTGTGTGCGAGCTAGGAGACAGGAACCTGGACTGAGTGTGTCTGTGTGAGAGCTAGGAGACAGGAACCTGGGCTGAATGTGTCTGTTTGAGAGCTAGGAGACAGGGACCTGGGCTGTTGTCTGTGTGAGAGCTAGGAGACAGGAACCTGGACTGAGTGTGTCTGTGTGAGAGCTAGGAGACAGGAACCTGGGCTGTGTGTGTCTGTGTGAGAGCTAGGAGACAGGAACCTGGGCTGAATGTGCCTGTTTGAGAGCTAGGAGACAGGAACCTGGGCTGAGTGTGTCTGTGTGAGAGCTAGGAGACAGGAACCTGGACTGAGTGTGTCTGTGTGAGAGCTAGGAGACAGGAACCTGGGCTGTGTGTGTCTGTGTGAGAGCTAGGAGACAGGAACCTGGGCTGAATGTGCCTGTTTGAGAGCTAGGAGACAGGAACCTGGGCTGAGTGTGTCTGTGTGAGAGCTAGGAGACAGGAACCTGGGCTGAATGCAAACAGGAAAACAGAACACCTGATGAAACCAACACACACATAGAAATACACACACGGCATACGCACAAAACCACATCCAGAATCCTGCTACTCAATCAAGAAGCGCACACGCATGCAAACTCTCTCTCTCTTTAGTACACCCACATGGACACACACAGCTCTTTCACTGAGCTGTCTGACAGAAACCTGCATTTTCCTTCTCAAACACCAAACACAGCAGGAGAGAGAGGTACAGTGGCACATACAGGAGGACATGTGTCTTCCCCGCTCTGATAGGCTACTATTAATACTGAACAGGCATGCCTCCTGCCACACAAGAGCCGGGCCCGGGGTCCTCGGCCAACAGCATGGTTGGCTCTGGCTGGGGGAAGCCTGAGCTGCATAGTTAATCACAGAGAGGACTTGTCACTGAGGCACCGTAGGAGGAGGTAATAACAGGCTGCCAAATGAGAGACAGAGGAGGCAGAGGAACCATACAGAACACACTAACACCTCATCACTGCAACTCACATCAACTTAGCCAAACTTCTCCTCTATGCCTTCAACGTCTTACATAACAACACAAACACAACAGGGGAACTCATTCACATTTCACCACAGATGTACGACAGAGAGAGGGGAGATCATGTGTGTGTGATACCGGTGTGTATACAGTAGTTATTATCAGGTAGATACAGGATCGGAACGTAGATAAGAAGTAGAGAGAGGGAGTTGAACAGCACATGCATGCAAGCACAGCGAGCGAGGAGGACAGGACTATTCCACCACTGACGTCACAGCGAGATCACGGACGAAGTCACAGGCTGGAGCAGGAGGAAGAGGAAGAGGAGGAAGAGGAGGTGCAGAGACCCACCTATCGGAGAGCGAGTGCCTACTGTCTAGAGAGTACTGGCGGCTGGTGTGCCGGCTCGAACCTGAGGCTGAATCGAGATCGCTGCGCCCGTTGGTGGCCGAGTCTAAACTATCATAGCGTCTGGCAGGAAGGAGGGAGAGGCAGTAGAGGAGGAGCATCAGTACAGTCTAGCCTGGGGCTTTTCAAAGACACACAGCAACATCCACAACACCAAACTGCCTGGCAAACCTACAGCATAAAGACCACTGGCACTGACCAAGGAGCCAGACAGAGCCAGTCAGACAGAGAAGAGAGTGATTGGTTTTAGCTATAGCGGAACTTGCAGGTCCATATGGCTAAAAACAGAATCACTGTCAAGAGAAGGCTTTATGCAATAACGTGGCTGCCCCAAGCAAGGCATGAGTTTGAGTGAACTTGTGCCTTTGAACAATAGATGTAAAGACAAAAAACACACTTGATTTTGGGGGGGGCGGGTTGCTAAGTGATCACAGGGGGCTGTATTTCAGCCACACACAGACGCATGCACACTCACACACACACACACACACACACACACACACACACACACACACACACACACACACACACACACACACACACACACACACACACACACACACACACACACACACACACACACACACACACACAGTGATGGTGCCAGTGAGGCTCTTCCCACACGGCCTGTGTACAAGGTGGGCATGACTGCTCCTTTGGGCTTGTATAGTGAGGCCGCACCGCAGTATGCTCTGGAGAGTGAAGTCACAGTGGGACAACAGGTTACCATGTAACAACAGTGTGAACCAAAACAAGCTCACGGGGCTCTGTGGGTTCTGTATCAGTCTGATTTACTCTGTGGTGAATAGAGTGTCGATCTCTAGAGGACACAAAGTCAATATGGATCCCTTGACTAAGAAGAGGTGTTGCGAGTGAGATCCATGCTCTGTCAATAGTCTAATGTAGTTTCCTTTCCTCGTCTCCTTTCCTTCACCCACACATATCTCAAGGAGCTGGACAGGGAAAAGTGACGACGTCCACCTCCCCTGCATGTTTTTAGATTAGAACAACTGTAGGATAGCAGCGTGTAATAAAATAACTTAAAGGTAAGTTTCAAATGAAAGAGAGGAGACAATGAAAGGAAGCTTATTGGGACAAACCCCCCATTGAGACCCCGAGTGGTGAACCAGGTAATGAAGCAGGTAAGGATGACAGAACAGGACAGGAGAGAGGCTAGGTTACCTCATGGGTCTCTGGTTGTCGTAGTCCAGCTCTTGGATGGAGCCGTTGTAGGAGGTGTGCGAGGAGTAGCGCTGGTCTCTCTGGATGGGGTACTGGTGCATGGAGGCGTTGGGCTGAGACGTGGTGTAGAAGGGAGGGGGGATGCTGTTACTGGTCTCACTGCGGTAGTCGCTGTCTCTGTCGTCCACCGCACTGTCTGGGTCTTCGTCTACACAGGAAATGGTTGAAATGTGATGATGATTATCATGATGTGAGGCTGGGTTCATCTGTACTCATGATGCTAGTATGTGCTTGGTGACATAATTAAACCTAGCAATATAGGCCTGCAGTACAAGGTTCCATTTGAGTCAGCATACATTGTTCACTAAACTGTGTGAAAAAAACTAGAAAGACTTACTTTGCTGGTCTCCCCAAAGACTCCAGTTACCTACAAGGACAGAGGGTAAGTAGGTAATAAGTTACCACAGAATTTTTTTATTTGGGCCTGAGCCATAAACTCCCATGCTAAATAATGTGCACAGAGCAGTGGGTAGTCAGCCATAACTGACTACCCAGCATCCCATCACTCAAAGTGCATTCGCAGACTCCATCCGTAAACACTCACTGAAACACAGCATGCATGCGGACAAGCACTCACACACATACTGACCAACCTTTACGGCTGATCTCTCACAAATCGTCTCTCACAAATACCCACTGACAGACTGAAACACCCACCACAGCCCAGACTCATCCACAGTCGTTTCCACCCACCCACATGGGCCGTCATCATCAGACAGACAGGGCTGTGTCTGACAGGGCAGTGTAAGTATGCCAGCACACATCCATCACACAGCTAGCAGCCATAAATCACTGTGTGTGGGGCTGACTATGAGGCAGGCCTGCTGGCTCGATTCGTCATGTCAGCTTTTCTCTCTCCCTCCTTCCTTCCCTCCCTCCCTCCCTCCATCCGCCTGCCTTCCTTTCTGCCTGCTGCTTCCCCTCTAATCTGCATCCCAAAGACTCGGGAGGAGAGTGAAGAAGAAGGGGGGACGAGGAAGAAGAGGAGGAGGAGGAATAAAGTGAATATGAGGAGGAGGGAGGATAAGGGAGGATAGTAATGAGGGAGAGAAGGAGAGTGAAGAAGAGGAGGAGGAAGTGGAGACGGGGAGAGTGACAAGTAGGAAGTGGGGGGGGGGGGGGGCAGGAACAAAGTGAAAAGGAGGATGAAAGGGAGGAGGGTATTAAAGACGGTGTGAAGAGCCTACAGCCAGTATCAAGTGTCTACTACTCACAGCACTGTGTTGATGGCGCTTGCAGTGGTCTCTCCTCCTCCTCCTGGTATGTGTACTGCAACACACACACACACACACACAATAGATACAGCTGACTGACACTGTACATTGCACTGCAGCTAATCTAACATGGGGTAATCACCATCTAGGAGAGTTCTGGGTGTACCGAAAGGTCTACATCATATTTAATGCATAGAGTAAGTGATGACTTCTGTAATTACTGATGGCCCTGCCTTGTGGCGGGCGGGTAAGATGTAAACACAGAGGGAGGAGAGGAGGAGATGCCTTACGTCCTGGTCCCTCATGGCATTGAGTTGCTCCAGTTTCTTGGCCCAGTATCGAGCCTCATCCTCTGGAATGTCTGAAGCAGAAAGACCCATTCACTGGTCAGTCACTAAGGACACATTCATGCATACACGCACGCACGCACACACACACACACACACACACACTAACCTAATGGCAGTTCAAAGCGGGTGTCCAGCAGCACGCGGTGGAAGGTGGGGTCTTTGGTGCCGGTGATCTCATTCTCAGCCATGATGACCTGGGAGTCCAGGGTCAGCCACTGCCCCGGCCCGTCCTAGCACGAGCACACACACACACACACACACACACACACACACACACACACACACACACACACACACACACACGTACTGTTACTGTACAGGGTAACACTTTCCCTCTTACAGTCAAACAATTGGGAGGATGCTAAAAAGAGTCCTAGTTACAGTGTTTCGAAGCAGAGGAATTCACTCCCTGTAGGTTATCCATCTTTACCATCCAAGAACACTCCCCTTAAACTCCTTTCATCCCTGATATGAAGTGTATTCCACCTTAAACACTTTGATGTAGCTTGACAACAAACAGTATGAGTCTATTGTTGTGATGAACTAGCGTTTGAGCCTCGGATGTGCTGCTGGTAAACCGCCTTGTGCTCTCAGGAGGGTGGAGTGTGGTGGGGAAGGAGAGGGGGCATCGGGGGGGGGGGGGGGGGGGGGTGTACCGTACCTCATTAGACTGGCGGATGTTTTGCAGGGGGATCCACAAGGTCCCCACCATGGTGTCCCAGATTAACCCTTTGTTCCACACCTCCACCGTCAGCCCCAGGTCCAGCCTGTTGATCTCACTGCACAAGGAGAGAGAGAGAGAAGGGGGGGTAAGAAGGTGTAGAGAAAAAGAGGGAGACAAGAAGATGAGGAGGGAGAGAGAGAGAGAAGTGATGAGATGAGGAAATAAACTAAACAGACTGGGAGACCGAAATGACAAAACCCTGATTGAGCAACAGGGCCTGGAAATATAGAACCCATCTTATATAGAAGTGAAATATATATACCATAAGATACCAAGCGCTAATCTAATAGAACAAAGAGCCAATGTGGTTCACCCTGTGGTGGATGTGAGTCACTGAGCCACAGAGAGCTGTCTGAGGGGGAGAGGCGAGGTCAATAAGGCAGAGTGAAGGAGACCAGTATTATTTCCATCAGGGAAAACAGGAGTTACTTCTAGCAGGAAAAAAGCGTATAGAGCTGACTGTCCAGGACTGATTTGGTCAATAACATATATACACTGGGCACCTCCATTATCTCAAGTATCCACACAGCTATTCTCAGATTGCATCCCCATGGTACCTGACCCCTGGTCAAAAGTAGTTCTGTATAGGGACAGCCAGGAATCCCCTTGTGACAGGGGGAGTGGAAGATTGTTGTGTGCAAGCTTCACAAATGTGTTTAACTTGTTCAGACATTTCTACCCTGTCTATCTATGGGTAACAGGGTTGACGTGTTATTCTAGCCTGTCTATCCATGGGTAACAGGGTTGACGTGTTATTCTAGCCTGTCTATCTATGGGTAACAGGGTTGACGTGTTATTCTAGCCTGTCTATCTATGGGTAACAGGGTTGACGTGTTATTCTAGCCTGTCTATCTATGGGTAACAGGGTTGATGTGTTATTCTAGCCTGTCTATCTATGGGTAACAGGGTTGACGTGTTATTCTAGCCTGTCTATCTATGGGTAACAGGGTTGACGTGTTATTCTAGCCTGTCTATCTATGGGTAACAGGGTTGACGTGTTATTCTAGCCTGTCTATCTATGGGTAACAGGGTTGACGTGTTATTCTAGCCTGTCTATCTATGGGTAACAGGGTTGACGTGTTATTCTAGCCTGTCTATCTATGGGTAACAGGGTTGACGTGTTATTCTAGCCTGTCTATCTATGGGTAACAGGGTTGACGTGTTATTCTAGCCTGTCTATCTATGGGTAACAGGGTTGACGTGTTATTCTAGTCTGTCTATCTATGGGTAACAGGGTTGACGTGTTATTCTAGCCTGTCTATCTATGGGTAACAGGGTTGACGTGTTATTCTAGCCTGTCTATCTATGGGTAACAGGGTTGACGTGTTATTCTAGCCTATTCTAGCCTGTCTATCTATGGGTAACAGGGTTGACGTGTTATTCTAGCCTACCCTGTCTATCTATGGGTAACAGGGTTGACGTGTTATTCTAGCCTGTCTATCCATGGGTAACAGGGTTGACGTGTTATTCTAGCCTGTCTATCCATGGGTAACAGGGTTGACGTGTTATTCTAGCCTGTCTATCTATGGGTAACAGGGTTGACGTGTTATTCTAGCCTGTCTATCTATGGGTAACAGGGTTGACGTGTTATTCTAGCCTGTCTATCTATGGGTAACAGGGTTGACGTGTTATTCTAGCCTGTCTATCCATGGGTAACAGGGTTGACGTGTTATGCTCGACCCGCTCAGTTTTGGACCACAAACCAGAAAATGGGCAAAAAGAGTAGAACCAGATCACCTGCTTTCACACTATGATTTGACTATCAGATGTTCAATGTCTCTCTTGAAAAAAATATTTAAATAATAATAATTTCACCAAATTAAAATGAGATCTCAGTTCACGTAACAGGTCCGCCCCCCTTAAAATTAATCACTAATAACATGAAATAAATAATCATCTTCAGAAATGACTGTGTCAAAGCAACAAAATAGCGAGGGCTTTACAGTGAAGGTGAAAACTTGGAGAAGTTTTGTGTTTAAGTGGGTTAAACTGAAGCTGAATTTTGAATGTGGTCTGTATTAAAAGTGCACTTCATTTAATATAACAGGCTTTTAAAATTCAATATTTGTGCACAATTTCTACTGAAAATAAGAGGGGACGCAAAAGGTACTCATTTCGTGGCAACTTCCTGTTCCTGTTATCAGTACTAAAAATATTTTGGCCTCCCGGGTGGCGCAGTGGTTAAGGGCGCTGTACTGCAGCGCCAGCTGTGCCATCAGAGTCCCTGGGTTCGCGCCCAGGCTCTGTCGTAACCGGCCGCGATCGGGAGGTCCGTGGGGCGACGCACAATTGGCCTAGCGTCGCCCGGGCTTGGTTGGTAGGGGTGTCCTTGTCTCATCGCGCACCAGCGACTCCTGTGGCGGGCTGGGCGCAGTGTACGCTAACCAAGGTGGCCAGGTGCACGGTGTTTCCTCCGGCGCATTGGTGCGGCTGGCTTCCGGGTTGGATGTGTTCTTAACATGTGGCTGTGTTAAGAAGCAGTGCGGCTTGGTTGGGTTGTGTATCGGAGGACGCATGACTTTCAACCTTCGTCTCTCCCGAGCCCGTACGGGAGTTGTAGCGATGAGACAAGACAGTAGCTACTACAACAATTGGATACCACGAAATTGGGGAGAAAAGGGGTAAAATTCAAAAAAATATATATATATATAAAAAAAATAACATTTTGACTCTGGCCCTATCCAGGGCTTCATCTGAACTCCTGGCCAGTGACTGTGGCACTCCAAACAATGAGAGTGTTGCTGGGCACCTTAAACGTCACTACTTAAAACATTTATTCAGGAGTCCCTGCAGTCTGTGTTACACAACATGTGTGCACTCTGGTGTTAACACATTAGTGTCACTGCCTGCCCCGGCTGCATGGACGGCTGGCTGGCTGGCTGGCTGGCTCAACAGTTGCATATCTCGTATCTGAGATCAGGCATCCAGAGCCTTGTGGTCTCAACACTGACAGAGCACTTAGGACCCAGGGCAGCTCAACGTGTGGAGAGAGAAACTAGTAAGTATTTCCTATAGAGGGAGAGGTGGAGGAGGAGGAAGAAGAAGAGTGGGATGGGAGAGAGGAAGAGGCGAACAAATGAGGGAGAGGAGGAGAGGGGGAAGAAGTCTTACAACATGAAGTCCTGCTCCCAGCATGGCTGGGCGCCCCGCACAGCAATGGTGGTGCTCTTGACATTCTGCACCTTCAGCGTTACGTAGGTGTTAAATTTTTCTGTGGAACAATGAGGAATATCAGTGTTACTATCAAACAAACCAGTGTTTAAGACTTTTTAAGACGAAGTCAAACGTGTCTCAACTCACCTTGGGGTCCATCGAGTTTGGCTTTCTTCACTGCAAAACAGACAGAAAAAAAAAACAACAACAAAAAGAGTGAGCCATACTGTAATGGATTAAACAAAATGGGGTCAATCAATCTAGAGATTCAGGTTTCTAACAACAAAGCTATTAACAACCCACACCTTCCTGAGCTGAAAAGGTTTGCTGCATAAGACAGCGTCAAAACATATGTTCATTTTGCAATTTAGATCAGAAATCTTAGATATTCTTTTCATATTCCAATTTGCATATCAGCCCATGCGGGGATCGTGGGTGATGACAAGACCCTGGCATTTCGTAGGAGGAGGAGGAAGGAAGGACCTAATTCAGTCAGCCTGGGCACACTTCCTCTGATGGCAGAATGCCTGGGTCTTAACATCAAAGCCTGTATTCACTAACAGATGTCAAGAGCTCTATTTGAGTAGAAGGCTCTCGGCGGTATGCTCAGGTGAGAGGGGTTCAGAGAGAAGAGGAGCACACAGGATTCAGTGCGTGTGTGTGTGTGTCTGTACACACGTAGTCTCACATATGATGACCAGTAAGGGTGACACAATGAAAGCAGGTCTGTTAAGGTAAAGGTACCACTGTCACCTTCTATAAATTGGGGATCACTTTAGGTAAGCAATCCTTTTTTTCTGACCCATTCATTATTCATTAACCCCGCGCCCACCCACATGCCCTGCCGATGCCAAGTAACCCCATGTTCAGGGCTTTAATATTCAAAGCCTTCCTTCTAATCCACAGTGAATGCCTCCCCTCACTTCATCTCTAAGAGCTGCAGTTAAGAAAAGGGACTTAGGGGAAAAAGGCCCATTTGGAATCACAGAGTTGGCTAAAATAACCTCCAATGCTTTTCTCTGATGGCACAGTGGAATGTGGCAGTGGGCTGCCACTCAGATGCCCGCATGACTGGCATGGCCAGTCCTATTGACATGTTCTCTATCATTATGGGTCCAGCTGGAGCACTCCCACCTGTATGAATAATCCATATCATAACAGCCATCACAAAGAAAATAAAATTGTGTCTCCTGCTGTCTGACTTGACATGATAAGGTTAATCGGTCAGAGTCAGTTAATGATGAAGCAGCGTGACAATAGTGGATGTATTTGTTTTCCTAAAATAGCTCATCCCAACAGACCCTGAAGAGGATGTTTGTTTTATCTGAATATCAATATGGTTTTGCTAGTCTGCAGGGCAGGAGGAGGAGTTAGAGGATGCACTTAACCAACTTCAGAGCTAAGCCTTTCATGATTCACCATTACTCAATATAACAGACTACTTTATCCCCTGTAGGGTGATTCCATGGAACACTGCAAAATACAAAGAACAAAAGAGATGTCCAGCTCCATTACCACCGCCTCCCTTTGCAGAGCTGCAGCTAACAGGATTCTACCCAATCATTCAGCCAGCCTCTTCAGCTGTCTATTCCTCAGCACCTCCGCCATGTCACTCTCACTTACCATCAGTTCACACCCCCCCCCCTTCCAACGCAGTGCTTTCCCCATCATCAACCTCTCAATCCACTGTCTGGATATTTATTTATTTATTCTCTCTCTCTCTCTCTCTCTCTCTCTATCTATCTATCTATCTATCTATCTATCTATCCAAGTGCAGGCAGAGCAGAACCCCCACTACTAAAAATAACCACTTCAGCAGGACAGTAGTGGATAGGGGGTTGGGGGTGAAGGGTAGAGGGGGACTCACACAGCTCAAATGCACAATGCTAAATCGGTTTAGCAATGATGTTAGGAGGGTTACAAAAAAAAAAGCCCACTTTTTAAAAAAGCACACAAGCTAGTGTCTCTTCGCAGGAAATATAGTCACTCTCGCCCTACCGAAGAGCTCCAGGGTTTTATTGCCTGAGATTTTCCAGTCGAAAGCTTACAAGCACCTCATACTTCAGATCAGTTGTACTTGTACAAAGAGCAAGAAACAGCAATATAATTCAAACATGTAGCCTGCAGGAATTCTATAATGTCGGAGTTCTCAGTTATGAAGAAACAGAGAAAGAAGATACAGAATGAAACTCTCTGATTGGCAGGAATGAGACGACATAATTGCTTTCTTCTGTCATATTGTCTTATTCAATCTAATAGAGGGGGAATTAAGTTACTCGCACACAGTGAAATTAAGCTTTATTATCATTTGAATAATAAACTATATCATGGAGGTCAATTATATTTTATTTTAAAGGATCCATTGTAATGTGCCCTAATGAAGAACAAAACTGTCTCCATTAAAAAAAAACAATGAATCCACAGAATATGAAACACAAAAATGAAATTAAAGCCAAGGGCTCGCTCTCTTTCAGGGAGCAGCCTGTCGAGATACAGCCAGGCATCATGTATTCTGAACCTGAACAGAACATGAGATATTGTTATATAGCGTCTGATTATATGGAGCTAAACGGCCCTCGGCTGGCGCAAACTAATTATCCTTCCGTTGGATTACAACATTATTCAAGCTTGCTAGCTGAGCCACTGAACGCATGACATGCTGGGGAATACGGAGAGCTTCAGTGGACATTCATGTGGGAAAAAGAAATGACTGGGGATTTGTCAACTAAAAACAAGCCCGGTCATTGCTGCAAGGAAGTGTGTGTGTACTCGTTGATATTGTAATGTGACGCTAGAAAGCTGCTCTCTCGCTGAACACTGGGCACCACACTGGGCACTCACTAATGATCTGAAGATATGCAAATAGACCCGTAGTTAGAATCATGCGTTTATAAGAAATGGTAACAGTGGGGACATTTCTTCTCCACTGGGTTGCTGTCAATGCCATGTTCTCTCTGCCATTTCTACATGAAGGTCTAACAAAAATCACTCATATCCCCATTCTTCCTCCAGTCTCTCGATAGTGGGTGAAAATAGTGCCACTTGTAAGAAAAGTCTCAGTCTCTCAATCTCACCTTGGCTACGGGATTTTATATGACCACTAATTTAGCTGTACACTCATTACTAATGGGAAATTAAAGGAAAAGTCCCAAATGCCAGGGAGAGGGTTGCTATGCCAACAAAATGTGAAGATATCGCGGGTACATCTGGCAGTCTGTCTCAATCCTGACATCTGTGCAATCAGCTTGTTTATCCAAGTACTGTGCCAAGAAAATATCCTGTCTCCACAAACACTTTAGGGTTGCTGGCATTTCACTCTACCACTTTCATAGACAAATCGTGACAGGCCAACGTTTTAGGGAAGTGACTGTGAGTGTGAATCGATGTGACAATAGCATAAACCCGAAAGCAGTCCACTGTATGCCTAAATAATCTAGAACAAGCAGGCAGCTAACAAATTAACTGGAAAACAAGTTACTGAGGGGGAAAAAAATAGGTCAACACAGCTAATGTTCAAACAACCCGATCAAAAACGGGACTATTTTGCTGTTTTGATTTGAGGGCTACAAGACATCTGCTATTAGGTGTTTTTGTTGGGAGAGTAAATTGACTGAAGGACTCGCGCCAATGCCCCATTGCCCAGGGTAAAATCTATTGGACTAACTGTTATTATCCTTGGAGAAAATGCATTTCACACAAACAATCATTCTAGAAGGGGTATGGTCAACAACACCGATTCAACATATAGCAGGCTAGCGCTGGAGGCAATCTACTGTAGTCACCGCATAGAAAGGCTGCATTCAGGATATTTCCTCGGAAACGTCACGATTTCTTAAGCGAAAGGCTGTCATAAGGAATGCAATCATCGTTATGATAGACAACCAAAAGCAATAGTACACAAACTAAATGAACAATATTTGCTGTGCGAACCACCCCTACATATTTAAAAATCTGAATAGAAACCAAAAATAACATGGATTTACAGTACACGCCTTTTTAGTGAGCTACTACACACGGGGACATAATCCAACACTGGACTCAGTTTCGGACAATCATATTCCAGATACTCATATTTACTCTGTGTAGCCTGCTTTATGATAATATTCAAACATATTTTGAGCGTGATTTGTTGCGGTTAATAGACTACAATAACGACAGTTCAGCGACCATTTTATCAACAATCAAAGTGTTTATGATGACTGACAGTGTTCATTCCGCTTCTCCATCATTAGAAGACAGTCATATAATAAAACAAGAAGTAGACTAATTTAAAAAAATGATGTAGGCTGTCTGGCCACCTAAAGAATACAACGAGTTTTCTGGCCAAAGAAATTTGACTACAGCCAATTTAAAACAAATGTAGTATTCAGCGCGTCGTTTAGGCCTATACGCCAACAATTAAGACATTTTAGAGCAGAATCAGCTGCAAATGAGATGAATTGAAGAAAACCGCCCGCGGAGCAACTGGTTACCCGTGTAAATAAGAGCATTTCTCTCGACAGCCAACAGTAGTCTGTTTGTCACTTACCGCCAACGCACAGCAATGACATCTCTTAGCTCTGGCTATGATCGCTCCCAGATGTCTTCCACCGGCACCGATATTTCAATTCGGAGTAATGTCCGTCTCTATAGCCTGTATAAATAGGTGGATGGAGTCAGCTCCGTTTCTACTAGAAACTATTATACGTCACTGTTTTGCGACAGTAAAAAAAAATCTGATCTTTCGAGTCTTTCGTCGTGCGCTTTCCCTTTCGTGTATGGATCAATTTAGGGGGCTATATTTCAACCTCAGCTCTCCGCTCCCCGACGCACAGCCATCTTGTTCAGCACCACCACTGTAAGGACAGTTCCCGAGACTTACGTCACGGTAGTGATGACGGGATGACCCAAGGATGCTCGCAACACCTGACTGTCAGGCCTCCCTGAACGTTTCGTGGTCCCGCTGAAAATCCAAAATATAGTCTACAGCATCTTCTAACCTCAGATTAGATAACTGGACCTAAGAGAGAGCATTAAACTTGTCTTCAAGTACACTACCAAGAATGACAACGAGCAAGTAGGCCCAAGTACTACAAGCAGTAAGCTAGTGTAATGTGTAAAAAAGAACAAGAATACATTCAAGTATAATTTAGGAATCCATAGATTTATAGAATAAATTCATTCAATAGTTTACATGACATCGGAACCTTGACTGACGGTTATGTTCTGTGCCTAGAATTAAACGGCCTCTCCTTGTTCTGATCCCAAAGCTTTCAGAAACACCAACTTTGTTTCTTTCTTTTTTAAATAGGCAAGTCAGTAAAGAACAAATTCTTATTTACAATGACGGGCTACTCTGGGCAAACCCGGACGACGCTGGGCCAATCGTGCGCCGACCTATGGGCTACTAGGTATAATTTCAGGAGGCATGTTGGTTTGATCTTAATCAAATCTAACCACAGCCAAAAAAATACACTGCGAAAGGCCTCCAGCGAATAAAGTGGATCTAAACCACATACATCTGTCAATTCAGACATTTAGTATAATTTAAAGAAACGGAGAACCCTTCAAGCTAACCACTGACAACGTTTGTAAAAGTAGAGCTTTACCACCATCTGGTGGTGGTGGTGGTGGGGGGGGATCTAGAAACTAAAGGTCAGACAAGTCGTTTGTTCCGTACTTCTGTCCAGTATAAAGTGAGGGCAGCAGGTGCAATCAGTAGCTATTGAGTCATCAAGCCATTTCAGACAACATCATCCATGTGTCACCATATGCTCTATGTGCGTCACGCTCATCCGGGAAATTACACACATTTACTTTTATTGGAAATTGAAATAATGATTACAAAAGGAGACAAAACTTCAATTTCAAATTCATTCAACAACAAAAAAAACATTACAAAAAAAACCTTCATCCAAAACTTCCCACCCCTAATGTCAATAGCATTACAAAAAACTATTCTGAAAATGTTGCTATGATCTTTTCCAGTTCATTTGGTCTCTCATTTGACACAATTACACTTCTTCAATCTCCTTATTTCAAGTGAAGACATATGGGAAAAGGGCATGTAAACTGCTTTTCCCATGATTTTTTCCCATAAACCATAGTAACTATAAATGGAACAAGGTAAGGCAGTTGACATAATGACTGTTCACAACAAGCCTGAAAGGCTGACATTTGCCTCCAAAGCTGAACAAGACCGTACACATGCAGATACAGTGCCTTCAGAAAATATTCAGACCCCTTGACTTATCCACATTTTGTTAGGTTACAGCCTTATTCTAAAATGTATTCAATTGTCCACCCCTCTCAATATACACAAAAAAACCCCATAAAGACAATGCAAAAATAGGTATTCAGACCTTTTACTCAGTACTTTGTTGAAGCACCTTTGACAGTAATTACAGCCTCAAGTCTTATTGGGTATGATGCTACAAGCTTAGCCAACCAGTATTTGGGGAGTTTCTCCCATTCTTCTCCGCAGCAGATCCTCTCAAGCTCTGTGGATGGGGAGCATTGCTGCACAGCTATTTTCAGGTCTCTCCAGAGATGTTGGATCGGGTTCAAGTCCGAGCTCTGGCCGGGCCACTCAAGGACATTCAGAAACTTGTCCTGAAGCCACTCTTGCATTGTCTTGTCTGTGTGCTTATGGCCGTTGTCCTGTTGGAAGGTGAACCTTCGCCTCAGTCTGAGGTCCTGAGTGCTCGCTCTGGAGCAGGTTTTCATCAAGGATCTCTCTGTACTTTGCTCCGATCATCTTTCCCTCGATCCTGACTAGTCTCCCAGTCCCTGCCGCTGAAAAACATCCCCACAGCATGATGCTGCCAACACCATGCTTCACCATAGGGATGGTGCCAGGTTTCCTCCAGATGTGACACTAGGCATTCAGGCCAAAGAGTTCAATATTGTCTTTTGACAAACTCCAAGCAGGCTGTCATGTGCCTTTTACTGAGGAGTCTGGCCACTAACAAAAAGGCCTGATTGGTGGAGTGCTGCAGAGATGGTTGTCCTTCTGGAAGCTTCTCCCATCTCCAACGAGGAACTCTAGAGCTCTGTCAGAGTGACCATTGGGGTCTTGGTCACCTCCCTGACCAAGGCCTTTCTTTCCCGATTGCTCAGTTTGGCCGGGCGGCCAGCTCGAGGAAGAGTCTTGGTGGTTCCAAACTTCTTCCATTTAAAAATGATGGAGGCCACTGTGTTCTTGGAGACCTTCAATGCTGCAGAAATGTTTTGGTACCCTTCCCTAGATCTGTGCCTCGACACAATCCTGTCACGGAGCTCTACAATTCCTTTGACCTCATGGCTTGGTTTTTGCTCTGACATGCACTGTCAACTGTGTGACCTTATATAGACAGGTGTGTGCCTTTCCAAATCATGTGCAATCAATTGAATTTACCACAGGTGGACTCCAATCAAGTTTTAGAAACATTTAAAAGGATGATCAATTGAAACAGGAAAAACCGGAGCTCAATTTGAAGTCTCATAGCAAAGGGTCTGAATACATATGTAAATAAGGTAGCTTTTTTTTTTTTAATTATACATTTGCAAAAAATTCTAGGAACTCACCTTGCAATTAGGGGGTGTGGGGATTGCTGAGGAATTTTCTTTATTTAATCAATTTATATATTACTCTGTATACCACAGAGTAATGCTATATAGACTGAGCCTTGTGTTTTATCAGTTTGTAATTTGTCTGTTACATCAGAAAGACATCCTATCTATCCCATGACTACACTGAAGGGCACCGATATGACCTGTTGTTATACCATCCAGGATCCACATCAAATCAGAATGGGTGTGGAGGTCCCATCATAGCTTCTCACTGAAAATAAGGGAGGAGACAGAACAGTGTGATCATTCATAAACAACAAGGTTAAGTTGTACTGTACGCATGCAGATCTAGCAAGTGTTTGAATTTGACAACGTTATATGAATGGTAATGCACAAGACTGTAGGTAATGTACACTCAGAGGCATAAATATCACCCCCCCCCCAAAAAAAAAAATGCTAACCTCCTGTAATTTGTAATGGTGAGATTAGCACGTCTTGGGTGTATGATCTTTGTGCCTCTAACTAACCATTATTCACAATTCATTCATGATTATCCGTAATCATGGTAGCATCCACATTCATGTAGAAATGTTTGGAAACATGTTCTATTCACAATAAAAGTGACTCCAAAAGGACCATACATTATTTACGATTAATTTCTATTGGGCACAACATAATCTGAAACAACCAAAGCAAACTGCAAATATATATCCAACAAGTTTGTAGAGTTTAGTGTTTCCCCTATATACATTTAGCAGTGGTGGGCCTAATTTCCAGGATGGTAAAACATTTTCAGTGTAAAATTAAACAAAGTTGAAATAAAATTATTGAGAACTAACAACTACAAGAATAAAAACTAGACAGTCGGGGATAATCTAATATTCCAAAAATGTCATGGCGCACTCGTTGATTTTTGTTGTAATGTTTGCGTCACTCAGATAACATAAGAACACAGCTAATTTGTCCAAATACTTCAAAATGGGGATAGCTTCAATATCAGGGGACTAGATACATCAAGTGCTTTCGTTTCTGAACGGTAAAACAGCTATGTATGAAAATACCCTCAAATAAAAGGTGACGTTCTATACTGTCGCCTGATATGAAACATTTAATCTTAAATTCAAAATACTGGAGTATAGAGACAAATGAAACATTTCAGCTTCACTGTCCAAATAAATACATAGGAGAGTGTCTGTTCCCTGACATAACTCAATACCTCTACATCAAGGTGTTAGATACAGTCACAGGTGTGTTACCTGTCCAGGTGAGAAAGGACATCGCGAAGCTGAGTCAGCAAGGCACGGTGCTCATGAGGGTTGCTCTCCAGAGTACCACTCAGGCGACTTAGGTAAGAGTCCAGGGTACCAAGAGAGGGGGTCTCACCTGTGCCTGCAAAGAAAACACAGTCAACTAGGGTGGACTCCAATCAAGTTGTAGAAACATCTCAAGGATGATCAATGGAAACAGGATGCACCGGAGCTCAATTTCAAGTCTCAAAGCAAAAGGTCTGAATACTTATGTAAATAAAGATATGTTTTTATTTGTAATAAATTTGCTAACATTTCTAAAAAACATTTCATTATGGGGTATATTGTGTAGATTGATTAGGAAAATTGTTTATTTAATCCATTTTAGAATAAGGTTGTAACGTAACAAAAATGGGGAAAAGGGAAGGGGTCTGAATACTTTCTGAATGCACTAGAAGTAATTGCAGCCAAGTCGTACAAAGAGATTAGGCTGAGTATCAGGGTCAGAGATGGATGGAAGGGCCCCAGTGACAAGGTGCTGACCTGGCAGGGCCACGGTGGACAGACTGCTGACGAGGGTGTGTTTGATGGCCAGCAGGTGCCTGTGTAAGGCCTGCGTCCGGAGCTCATCCTGCCCCAGTTCAGCTTCCAGCCTCTCTTTGGCGCTGTACATGTCTGCTATGTGCTTCTGCAGCACGGCATTCTGCTCCTCAAACTCAACGTTGGCTTTGCGTAGACGCCGCAGCTCTGCTTCCCGGGCTGGGAGCAGAGAAACAATCATTAGTAAGGAAACAGTTAGTACTTTCTTCACTGAAACAGTTTTGTCCCAGAGACCCTCCTCTGCCCGTCTCTTACCCTTGTTCTGGTCCAGGAACTCCTCTGTAAATATTGGAACATCAAATCTGTTGGACAGGTAGTCTGAACCCTAGAGGACATAGTTCAAAACAAAGCAACCCTTTAACACACGGAACAAAAGCAGTCTTTTTAAAAATGACTGGAACGAACTACAAAAATCTCTGAAACTGGAAACACTTATCTTCCTCACTAGCTTCAAGCACCAGCTATCAGAGCAGCTCACAGATTACTGCACCTGTACATAGCCCATCTATAATTTAGCCCAAACAACAACCTCTTCCCCTACTGTATTTATTTAGCTCCTTTGCACCCCATTATTTATATTTCTACTTTGCACATTCTTCCACTGCAAATCTACCATTCTAGTGTTTTACTTGCTATATTGTATTTACTTTGCCACCATGGCCTTTTTTTGCCTTTACCTCCCTTATCTCACCTCATTTGCTCCCATTGTATATAGACTTATTTTTCTATTGTATTATTGACTGTATGTTTGTTTTACTCCGTGTGTAACTCTGTGTTGTTGTATGTGTCGAACTGCTTTGCTTTATCTTGGCCAGGTCGCAATTATAAATGAGAACTTGTTCTCAACTTGCCTACCTGCTTAAATAAAGATGAAATAAATAAAATAAAATTTGACATAACACATTCAGAAACACAACATAAGCAAATAATGTAAGGCAAAGAGCGTACCTTCAGAGCAGCCGATCCAGAACTGTTGGCATTGATAATGACAGATGGAGATTCCTCTGAAAAATAACACCAAGAAAACATTATATACAATGCTCAAAGAAAACAAATGAACGAAAGACAGATTAAAAAAATAAATTCATTTTTTACCACCCTGTCAAATGGATAAAATAGGAGCTGTGTGTGCAACAACCCTCAGTTAATACAATGTGTCACAGCTCTCACCTCTCTTGACCTTCTTGTCCTGGATCTTGGCACTGGTGATCTGATAGGCCTCACTCTGTTGGTATTCTCTCAGCTCCCGGGCATACTGCAGCTTTTCTCGCTCCGCCTCATCCAGGAAGCGCTGTCAGGTCAGCACACAAAAAAACTTCAGTCCACTCCAGATGTAACAGTATTACTTCTGTCCCTCTCCTTGCCCCAACCTGGACTTGAACCAGACATCCTCTGCACACGTCGACAACAGTCACCCATGAAGAATCATTACAAGAGGAACAACTACTTCTAAGTCTCAGAGTGAGCAACGTCATTGACTGAACGCTACTAGCGTGCACCGCTAACTGCACCGCTAACTTGCTAGCCAGTTCACATCGGTTACACTCGCCCCCTTTGACCTCCCTCCTCCGCCGCAACCCCAGCAGCTGGACAGAGCACAACTGAGTGACCCGGATCAACAGCATCAATGTAACCAACGTCATGTGCGCTACTCACAGTATATCATCCTCCACATAACAGGCTCGAAACAGTTATGCTCGGCTTACAGACACACGTGACTGCCCTCCTTGACAACAGTTTGAGCTGTACAAAAGTTAAAATTGGATAGCTCCATTGGCAACATTTTAAACTCACTGCGGAGTGAGCTTACAGTACATTCTTAACTCCATTAGACACACACAGAAGAGATCTCAATACACTGCGATGGTAGCTACCAATCCCAGGCTTCTCCTCAAGAAACATGATAGCCTGTAGTTTTTAAATGAGGCCTACCTGGGCTTATCAAACAGACCATATCCTGGCACGCCTATACCTATTTATATAACTACAACTACGCATAAATCTACTGAATGCACTGCCACTAAATACAAACCTGGGGAAAATAATTGGTAATTGTTCATACATTCTACATTTCCCTAGCCAAGCCTGCAGGTACCTGTTTGTCATTAGGTGCTAAGCAGCTCCACTCTGCGCCCAACCTCTTGGTAATTTCTGGAAAGGGCAGGTCAGGGTACTTGGCACGGATCTGCTCTCGTCGTTCATTCAGAAAGCGCACATATCCAGTCACTGGTGCCTTGGGACCGTTGGGCAGAACCTTCTTCCTCTTCTTACCCTTTGGCCAACCCCTCTTCTTCACAGGCTGTACAGAAAGAGAACGGATATGCTATCCAGGATGAAAAGATAAAACGATAACCACGTCAAAGTGTGCATCAAGAGTCGGGAAACATAGCATAACATCATCATAACAATGCTCTTGTTCCATTTAAGCTAGATCCGTTTATAGAATGGTAGCAACATGTTGGAAAGGATTGGATAACCAAACCGTGGGTAGTCTGTGTATACACAGCAAGTAATTGTCCAGAATTTAGTGCTATTCATGTCAGTATGTACAGGTCCTTTCCCCTTCTCTTGCCTCTTCGTGTGCTGCATCAGAGGACGGCATGCCTCTTGGTGGTGGTCCATCATTCTGCTCCTGCTTCACACCTCCCATGATATCCTTATCCCAGTGAATTATATGCAAGTGGGATACATAGGATTAGAAATACACTAGTACTTTATACTCAACCATTTTCATCTGACACGCTCAATGAGTATGAGAGACAGGGACTATCACATATGTTTGTCATTATAAATATTTGCTAGCTAGTTAGCTAACGTTACAGGACAGAGAGTAGTATGTAAAAGCGAAAACTGTCGTCTGCAATCCTCTTTCCAACTGTTCGGGCGTGATCATGACACGTTTCTGATAAACTGACGTTAGTGTTCGCTCTGATAAAGCGAGCTAATGTAAGGTTAACTAGCTAGCTAAATAAATAGTTGGCTAGCAAACATCGATGGGACGGACAACGGGAAAACAGTCAGTACAGTAGGGGCTAGTAATACACTTACTGAACATGACGTAAAATGCGTCAGAGATGTGATTAAATATGCCAAAAGGAACATTTATCTGACAATAATACTAATTGTAATATAGCTACATTTTAATGTCATTCTCTAACTAGCCTAGCTAATATTGTATTACTTACCCCAAAGGTGTTCTATTATATTGACAAGACAGTCGAGTGACCGCTCTAACAATGGAAATACATGTCCTCAAAGATGGAAGGCAGGCGGGAGGAGGCGAAATCAGTTGGAACATTCTAGCCAATAAGAGGGCAGATACGCGTGTGATCAACATGCACAACCCCCTCAGTCGGTGCAACTCCGATAAAAGTAGTTTTTTCCCCAAAAGTTGCCGGAATGCCACGCTCGTTCACTTATATCAGTGCATTCATAACAAACTAACCATTGCTAAACTTCAATTCGATCAAATAAGTCTCACGTCGCAAATTAGCAATTAAATTTTTTGTTGACCAAATTCGACACTCTCGTTGACCTCCATACAAAAACTCCTCACTTTGTAGGCTTATTGTCGTGGACAGATTTTGGGCGGAGTAAACCGTCTTGCTTTGCCTCTTCCTCTCTGCTTACCCCGTATTTTGGGCCAATGACTGTATTGGGCCTCTCAGTCTAAGGTCAGGAAGAGCGCCTTTTCATAGCTGATTGGCTGACACAATAACTAGTTAATTCTAACTTTGTAATGAGGTTTTAGATGGTTACTGTAACATTATTTTTTACACTTCAGTAAAGTGTATCGGATTGGTTCATATTTGCTACACTCGCATTAACATCTACTAACCATGTGTATGTGACAAATAAAATTTGATTTGATTTGAATCATATTTCTGCTCTCATTTTGGCATGTGTTTTGATAATGTACTCTTGGTTCTAAAGTAATATTACAACAATACTATTCGGCCTATCCCTGGGAGATTGTTTTTCTTCGAGGCTAATCATCATCAGTTATAAGTAATTGGACATAAGATCTCTGTGATTAGTTTTACTTTGTCCCAAATAGACATCAATAGCCTATCCCATCTCATTATATTGGGTAAGTAAAATCATATATCCTATACTGTTTAGAACAGTAGTTCAAACGTGCACATTTGGAAACTTAGATATAGACCGTCTCTATGAATAATGTAAGATTGATGGTATGTCTTTGTAGGAGTTGAGAACAGGTAGGCTAATACAAAACACATATTAAAATGTCTGAATTCAGAAAGAAAATGTATCGACTAGGCCTCATCAATGGAGAGGAGAATAATTTGAACTGAATACATATTTATCTGCTAGGTCTAAGTAACATGAATAATGTATGTAGGCCTACATTATTTCATATTTGCATACCTGTGCATCAAAAAAGTAAGCCTGCAGTTTTTAATTAATAAATACTAGCTCCATGGTTGGGGAATATAATAGCTCATCATAAGCTCATTGATGTTCATTTGTCTAATAAACTATAGCAAATTAATATGATGACACCATGATACATATGCAGCCTTTGGTATTATTGGCTGCTATTGAGTGTCCAGACAATTTAGGCCACCTTCGTCCTCAGTCTCCAGCCTCATGTGAGGTTCACTCATTCCGCCTGTGTTTCTGGGTATGCGCTGTTGTGCTTGTTTATCTCAGCAGCAAACCCTGCAGTGTTCTCCATCCAAAATGGCTGCGGAGGAGGAGAGCAATAGCAGAGCTCCATGTCTCAATTTCTCCAGTCCCGGACCGCTGGGTAATGCTCAGCCGAGCAACAACGCCCATTCCTCGCCCGCTACAAATGAGGGGTCAGCGGGTGCAACTGGAGGGGCACCACGGACAGCGGGACACTCAAACCCTCAACCAGGCCCTGACCGTGGCGGTGGCACCGATGTCAGAGTAGAGCATTCCCCGAATAGGCAACACACTACGCCACAGTCAGCGGGTCAGAGTGCCACGGCTGCCCGGGCACCGACAGTCGCAGGAGGAGCTGCGACAAACATGACAGCATCCTCCGTGGAGTCCCCGAACATTCCATCCTCACTTCCCAGTAGCCCTGCATCTGCGGCCGTATTGGTTTATCGGGAGCCAGTGTACAACTGGCAGGCCACAAAAAACACAGTGAAAGAAAGGTTTGCGTTTTTGTTCAACAACGAGGTGCTGAGTGACGTGCATTTTCTGGTGGGGAAGGGAATGGGAGTGCAGCGGATACCAGCACACAGGTAAGCGAAGCATGATTGTTAAAATATGCCTATTTCATATTTGCTTGTTTACAAATCATTAAATCTTTGCCTATTCATGCTTATGTATTCGAATCACCGCCAGTAGAATACATGCCCCAATATAAATGTTCTGCAGTGCCGATGATGACCGTTGTGTTATATTGGGTGAGGTCGAGTGTAGGCTAGACTTCGTCTGTTTCTAGTGATATATCCATGATATGCGCATGACCATTGTATGTTGGCAAATTATTGTGGTGGGTACGTACATGAATGCACCTCCTGGGCTAACAACTGACCAGGAAGACTACAGTTCTAAACACAAAGTATCCAATACATTGATATATCCCTCCTAATAATCACGACCCCCTTTTTCTCGGCAGATTTGCCCTTGCCGTAGGAAGTGCAGTATTCGATGCCATGTTCAATGGCGGTATGGCCACCACCTCTACTGAGATCGAGCTGCCTGACGTGGAGCCAGCTGCATTCCTTGCCCTGCTCAAGTAAGATTATAGAGAAGACCTGTCTGGCACACCAATTTGACTGTAAAGTAGCAACTACCCAGTTGAATCATTTTGATGTCTTTAAGAATGAGCCAATTTAGGGGGTCAGTTTGTATCTTCAAGGTTAAATTCTGAATGTAGTGAAAATGCCTTTTTAAATTAACATATATCAAATGGTATTGACATTTTAATGTCTTCAGATTGATACTGTAACTACACTACGAGGTATGTATGGGTTGTCTGACTGTCCAAACTGTTGCAAATCCAGGTTCCTGTACTCAGATGAGGTGCAGATAGGACCCGAGACTGTGATGACCACACTGTACACAGCCAAGAAGTATGCAGTGCCGGCCCTAGAGGCCCACTGTGTGGAGTTCCTCAAGAAGAATCTACGTGCTGACAATGCCTTCATGTTGCTCACTCAGGTAGCTAACTAGCTCACTGTTGCACTTCTGCTTGTAATGTATGGCCAAATCTCAAATTAATATCTCTATTTCCCTATACAGTGACATGGGAAATAGGTTGTCATTGAGCGATTCCATGCCAGCATGGCCCAATAATATTTGTTGTGTATTAGATTGTTCAGGCAATTCTCACATATGAACTTAATTGGGAGGAAGAATGTTTAATATGCTTTTTACATTTGAACCCTACAGACGAAGAACCATATATGTGACAATTTTTCCATTTTAAGATAATCAGTTATTTTTATATTATTAATTGTGTGTACCACATTAGGTGTTTTATGGTTGAGAAATAATTCACCATACCCATATCTTCCAACAACAATTTATATTTTTTTGTTATTTCAAATAATACTTTTTTTATTGCCGTTTTAATTTTTAGAATGTGGAAGAACAGTATATCTCCAGTGATGATTTCAGTTTGTGGAAGAACAGTATATGTGACATTTTGCATGACTCTTGTAAGATGTCCTGTTTTAACACCTGATATGATGTTTTAAGTACTTTCAAGTACAGATGCCCTTCATGTAAATAACTTAAATGAAATATGCAGTTAACTCATTTGTATGGAGGTTCATTTAAAGGTGGTCTATCAACTTTAGCAATGATGACTTTTCTTAAAAGTTGAGTCATGAAATCTTAGTCTCATTTAAAATGAAGCCCTCAATGTGAACATACCATAGAACTACCAAAATAGAATACAATTAAATTAATTAAATCAAAACAAGCACAACTTGTAAATATCAAATATGGATCAATGTGATGTACCAATATGCAGGTCCCTAAGGTCAATATTACAAAACGTTCAGAAAACCATTCTCTTTGTGTTTAACACTATGATCAGCAATTAAGTTGTGAATTGCGTTAAACCCATGCTAAAGGCAAGAAATGTCCTTCTGCACTGAGGTGACAGCAGTAAATAAGTATTAACTGCTTAGAGTTAATGCTAAATGTGGTGACAGAGAGACAGTGTATATTGTAATGAATAAAAAAGGGAATCAAGATCAAATGAATACTCACATACTGTATGTGATGACTTATTTGTTTTTCATTCATTCAGATTAAAAAAGGTACAAATGATCACACAAAATAATTATCAACGGAACACATTGTACATAACATTTTCTACACTAGGAACAACATCTTAAAATTAAATTAATTCAATATATTGTGCTGGTTCAAATCATACACAAATTGATTCACATAGAAAACACCTACGATACATTTAATTTCCTACAATAGGGGTGACATGTCTTCTGAAATGTATACAGATTCAACATACTACAGTATACAGGTTCAGGGGATCATAAACACACAGAAAAAACGTTTAATTATGTAGCTTGGTTTAACAACAAATTATTCACTCTGCAGTGATTCATAAAAAGAGCGTGCAGCAGCTGGCAAGTAGTTGAGCATGGTCATCAGATCTTGGTACTTGTTTTTTTTGATGGGCAGAGGACTCTCATATGCTTTAGGGTAGTGGCTTGCAAAATAGGGAGGTTGAGGTGTAGCTCCTTGTTTTGGTTTGGAGATCAGCCACGACTTCCATCCCTCAAATAGACTGTGGCTCTGTTTGGCGTACAGATTCCAAGGATCCTCAACTGAAATTAGAACAGAAACATTTTAAGTTCCTGACATCAATAAACAACTTTCACAGTCAAGCATTAGGATATTTTATTGTTAGAACAACATGTTGCATGTTGATGGGATGTTAGTAAACTATTCTCTGTGCAATACCTGTGACTTTTAACCACCTCACTGAGGTGATCTGTAGTCCAGCTGGTCGCTTGAGGACAGAATCTGGGAGGTGCCTGAAGTCTTCACATTGCATCCTCATCACCTTGAATGGTTTTGCTGGTTGTGCTTCAAGTATCATCTTTGAAACATCATCAGGTGTATGAAGGACTGACACCTTGCGCCTCTTCTCGATGGTGGCAAAAGATCGATCACAAGGAAGAAAAGAATGACCAGAGACCATGAACTTCTGCTCAACTTGGGTAAAGTAACCCATAGAGACGAGCATCGACATCAGATTGAGCATCCGCCAGTTGTTATTCTGCCCACAGCATCTGTCACTGAATATGATCAACTTGCGCACCTCTGGTTTGGTGAGTGGCGTGAATTTTGTCTTCACCCACTTCATTATGCAGCTTGCCACCTCAATGGACCCTCGGTGTGCAATCCCCTCATGCCAAACACACATGTATGCAGGATCTTCTTTTCCAAGTTCCTGGATGCAAAAGTTAAAATTTGACAGCTACTGCTGGTAGTAGACATTGGAGTGGGTCAGATTAGGGGTGTACATCACCCCCTGTAGATCCACAGAAATGACATGGCAGTCAGCATTGGCTTTAGCCCACTCAGTGTCACTTTGAAGCTGTGTGTAGGCCTTTTCGGCTTTTCGATGGTGTAACTCACTTTCAACTGCAATCTTCCTCTTCTCCTCTTCAGATGTTGCTGCTGACATCTTAGTGAAGAATGCGTCACATTTGCCACACGTGTCACTCCTGGGTTGGCCGAAATTGAGACTGCTGTTTGAAAATGTCCCTATAAACCCAGAATTTTGCAGATGATGTGGTATTATTCTCTTTGTAGAGTCGGTACATTCGCAACAAATTCAGATCAGGGCTGAGGTATTCTCTGTGTACATCCCCCTTCATCCGTGAGTAGTGGTTCTGGGTTCTTGGGAAAGATAGAATGTGCTCCTTGATGCCCTCTTTCACTGTAGCATGTATCCGATGTGGCCTGTAAGGAGACAACAAGGTGTTGTTAAACTTGTATTCTCTCAATGGTCTAGGGACCTGCCTTAGAGTGCAACTGTGTCGCTATAACCGGGGTACAAATCCCGGTCACGCCATTGCCGTTTGTGGCCGGGGGGTCCTGTAGGGCGGCGAGAATTAGGCCAGTGCTGTCCGGTGGGAGGGGGAAGGTAATCGGCACTCAGTCCTCAATGCTCAGGTGGTAGTTGGACAGCTTAGTTACCATCATTTTGTTTAAAAGTAATAAACATTTTTATATTTTTGTTTCAGAATTCGCTATTCATCCATACGATACTCTATGTTAATGTTTAGAAGATTGTTTAGAGCACTGCTTTAGTGAAATAATCCAGGCTGGAATCCATAGCGCATTACCTATTGCTATGCTTCCCTCTTCCATCTTCTAAAGGAGACCTAGCCTCAGTAGCCTGATTTGGAGACCCTGCAACCTCACCTGCCTCAGCTAACTTTTCCTGAATAAACTGACCAAAACAATTACATTTCAATTAGCAGGTTATTAAAAACTAGTACAGAGAATACAATATGTTTGTAATTGATATTCATATAGACATTAATTCATATTTTCACTTGCCTGAAGACGGCTGTTGGTTAGCTGGAACACAGACATGAAAGTAACCTTGCACACATTCAATCTCTGGCCTGCTTGCTGTACATGGTATTTGAAGGTTTGTTTCCGTCGTTTGTTCTCCTTTGTATCCTCAGGTTTACGTCTCCGTTTCACCTCATGCTGCAATAAAAATTGACAATGATGAATTCAGAATTTAATATACTGTAGCACATTCAGGATATTGCTTGATCAGGACCTCCATCTTTCACACACTCCAAATCTATACACAGAATGAGTTTGTATTGCACCATTGTGTAACACAGCACTTTTAGAGTTAATGTTAATGTACGTATCATTACTGTCAAAGTTAAACTATGCAAGTGTTCAATATAGCTATTATAATAATAGGCGTTTTGTCTTATTTCTAACCTGTTCTAAGCCGGAGAGAATCAACGCTTGTTGTTTCTCGTATGGGACAGTATAGAACCTGTTGAACAGATGCAGCTTGCGTTCATCAGTCAACTTTCCACAATCCTTTCTGCACGTCGTGGAACACGCTCTTCCCTGCAGGATACAGTGTAACTAGCTAGCTACTGTAGCCATGTCGAATCATCCGGTGGACGGAGAAAAAGTAGCTAGCTATGTTTCTTCTATAATCTAGCAATAACATTTGTAACGATAATGTATGAGTTAGTAGCCAACGAACTTTAGCTAATATGTTTTCTCTATAGTTACAAATTAGACAACCCAGAACATACATGTTAGTTACTGTACTCTATAGCTAGCTAGCTTGATTGTTTGATATACGGTTCTTCCACATACCTCTTTTGGACAGCTTTTCCCAGTTTTTTCTTGACCCTTACGATTTGTATAGGGTTTTCCCGCATCCCGTAAGATCTTCCTTTGCCTGTCTTTCCATTCTTTTAGTTTTGTTTTACGTTTCTTTCCCACATTTCTGCGATTTTCATCAGCAACAGAAAGGTTGTGCGCTTGTCCGTCCATTCTGAGTGGTGCACATAAACGGTTATTCCACGAGAGCCTATCTTTACATTTAAAATTATTGTTAATTAGCGCGTGGAAAGCTTGTGAAACCGGTTCGCTATAGAAAAATGGTGTCCAATAATGATTTTTCATGTATATCTCTTTTTTTTTTTTAAATGTCACATATATGGTTCTTCGTCTGTAGGATTCATTTAACACAACCATTATTTTTTTGAAAATCATGATGAAAGTGGCAATTTTAGGCACTTTTTGGACATACCTACTCATTGCAGGATTTTTCTTTATTTTAAACTATTTTCTACATTGTAGAATAATGGTGAAGACATCAAAACTATGGAATCATGTAGTAACCCCCCAAAAAATTCAAAATATATTTGAGATTTGAGATTCTTCAAAGTAGCAACCCTTAGGCCTTTAAAAAAAATGATAGGGTTGATCAGCTTAATATTGCGGAAAGATTGTTGCTTCCATCAATGTAATTGTCTGCATCATTTCCAATCCCCCATATATTTGGGGGGTATATACAGTGGGGCAAAAAAGTATTTAATCAGCCACCAATTGTGCAAGTTCTCCCACTTAAAAAGATGATAGAGGCCTGTCATTTTCATCATAGGTACACTTCAACTATGACGGACAAAATGAGAAAAAAAATCCAGAAAATCACATTGTAGGATCTTTAATGAATTTATTTGCAAATTATAGTGGAAAATAAGTATTTGGTCACCTACAAACAAGCAAGATTTCTGGCTCTCACAGACCTGTAACTTCTTCTTTAAGAGGCTCCTCTGTCCTCCACTTGTTACCTGTATTAATGGCACCTGTTTGAACTTGTTATCAGTATAAAAGACACCTGCCACAACCTCAAACAGTCACACTCCAAACTTCACTATGGCCAAGACCAAAGAGCTGTTAAAGGACACCAGAAACAAAATTGTAGACCTGCACCAGGCTGGGAAGACTGAATCTGCAATAGGTAAGCAGCTTGGTTTGAAGAAATCAACTGCGGGAGCAATTATTAGGAAATGGAAGACATACAAGACCATTGATAATCTCCCTCGATCTGGGGCTCCACGCAAGATCTCACCCCGTGGGGTCAAAATGATCACAAGAACGGTGAGCAAAAATCCCAGAACCACACGGGGGGGACCTAGTGAATGACCTGCAGAGAGCTGGGACCAAAGTAACAAAGCCTACCATCAGTAACACACTACGCCGCCAGGGACTCAAATCCTGCAGTGCCAGACGTGTCCCCTTGCTTAAGCCAGTACATGTCCAGGCCCGTCTGAAGTTTGCTAGAGAGCATTTGGATGATCCAGAAGAAGATTGGGAGAATGTCATATGGTCAGATGAAACCAAAATATAACTTTTTGGTAAAAACTCAACTCGTTGTGTTTGGAGGACAAAGAAAGCTGAGTTGCATCCAAAGAACACCATACCTACTGTGAAGCATGGGGGTGAAAACATCATGCTTTGGGGCTGTTTTTCGGCAAAGGGACCAGGACGACTGATCCGTTTAAAGGAAAGAATGAATGGGGCCATGTATCGTGAGATTTTGAGTGAAAACCTCCTTCCATCAGCAAGGGCATTGAAGATGAAACGTGGCTGGGTCTTTCAGCATGACAATGATCCCAAACACACCGCCCGGGCAACGAAGGAGTGGCTTCGTAAGAAGCATTTCAAGGTCCTGGAGTGGCCTAGCCAGTCTCCAGATCTCAAGCCCATAGAAAATCTTTGGAGGGAGTTGAAAGTCTGTGTTGCCCAGCAACAGCCCCAAAACATCACTGCTCTAGAGGAGATCTGCATGGAGGAATGGGCCAAAATACCAGCAACGGTGTGTGAAAACCTTGTGAAGACTTACAGAAAATGTTTGACCTCTGTCATTGCCAACAAAGGGTATATAACAAAGTATTGAGATAAACTTTTGTTATTGACCAAATACTTATTTTCCACCATAATTTGCAAATAAATTCATAAAAAATCCTACAATGTGAGTTCCTGGATTTTTCTTTCTTTTGTCTGTCATAGTTGAAGTGTACCTATGATGAAAATTACAGGCCTCTCATCTTTTTAAGTGGGAGAACTTGCATAATCGGTGGCTGACTAAATACTTTTTTTGCCCCACTGTATACACAGATACCTATATAGACATACATACTTTTTTTTAGAATATACCTTTATTATTCCCCGCAAACCCTACCACCCTTCCCCCAATTGGAATAAACTAATAAACAATAACAATCTATTTTACAATAGTTATATTTTGTTTGTTTTTAGTCCTTCCTCTATTTCTGATGTCCATCCAGTTTGATTTCTATTTGTAACTTTGCTATTTCACAACATTTCTGAACCTATATACATTTTACAGACCCCATATGTTTTACATTGGTTCTTGTTATTAGTCCCACCTTTCAGCTCCATTCAACCCCTCCCATCTATCTCTTAACACCATACATTTTGGATTTCTATTTGCCATATATTTTTCAACTGTGCTGTGATGCTTCACAAAAGTACTGAACTTTTCTATTTTCATAGCTTCTACAGATTGTAAATTAAAAGATAAACATTTATATTATTGATTGATTGACTATGGCTTTTCAAATCGCCCGCTATTGCTATCTGCAGCATTAGTTCTAGGCAAAAGTTGCAATCTTCAGCCATTCCTGGACCTGTGACCAATGCTGCAATTAGTTGGTTGTAATTTTGGGTAGAGCAGACATTTCACTAAAATAATACCTTTTTTAAAAAATTCTTAGATTTTTTTTATTTTTTTTTATCAATTAGTATATTTGAGTTAACCATAATATTTGTATTATTTGTTCTGTCTTTTCAGGTGGATTAAACTGAAATTGCAACCAACTTTCTAAGGCTCGTTTAAAAAATAACTATATTTTAGGGATGATTTCCTTTTCAAATAACTGAAAGTGAGCAGGTGTAATCTGAATAAAGGGGAAAAGGCCATTCTTGAACATGGAGTGAGACATTCCTACCAATTTACTAGAGAACCATTTTGGATTTCAGTATAACTTTTGTATGACTGATGCCTTTAGTGAGAGGTCTAATGCTTTAATATTTACTAATTTCTGTTCTCCGAATTCATATTCGTTATATAAATAGGCCCTTTTAATTTAGTCTGGCTTGCCGTTCCAAATAAAATGGAATATTTTTTGTTCATATAATTTAAAAAGCAGGTCACTAGGTGTAGGCAAAACCATGAGCAAATAGGTAAATTGTGATATGACTAAAGAGTTAATCGGGGTGATTTTTTTCACAAATGGACAGGTATTTTCCTTTTCATGGTAGCAAGATCTTGTCTATTTTTGATAACATTCTATAAAAATGTATTGGAGTGAGATCATTTCTTTCTTTTGGGATTTGTATACCGAGCCACCCTTTCCCTTGACATTTTTGCACACTCTTGGCATTCTCTTAACCAGCTTTATGAGGTAGTCACCTGGAATGTATTTCATTTAACAGGTGTGCCTTGTTCATTTGTGTAATTTATTTCCTTCTTAAGCCAATCCATTGTGCTGTGACAAGGTAGGGGTGGTATACAGAAGATAGCCCTGTTTGGTTAAATACCAAGTCCATATTATGGCAAGAACAGCTCAAATAAGCAAAGAGAACAACAGTCCATCATTACTTTAAGACAGGAAGGTCAGTCTATCGAGCAAATTTCAAGAAATTTTGCAGTCGCAAAAAACATCAGGCGCTATGATGAAACTGGCTCTCATGAGGACCGCCATAGGAATGGAAGACCCAGAGACACCTCTGCTGCAGAGGATAAGTTCATTAGTTACCAGCCTCAGAAATTGCACCCCAAATAAATGCTTCACAGAGTTCAAGTAACAGACACATCTCAACATAAACTGTTCAGAGACTTTGTGAATTAGGCCTTCATGGTCAAATTGCTGCAAAGAAACCACTACTAAAGGACAACAATAAGATAATGAAACTTGCTTTGGCCAAGAAACACGAGCAATGGACATTAGACCAGTGGAATGTTCTGTCCTTTGGTCTGATGAGTCCAAATTTGAGATTTTTGGTTCCAACCGCCATGTCTTTGTGAGACGTAGAGTAGGTGAACGGATGATCTCCGCATGCGTGGTTCCCACCGTGAAGCATGGAGATGGTATGGGGGTGCTTTGCTGGTGACACTGTCTGTGATTAATTTAGAATTCAAGGCACACTTAACCAGCATGGCTACCATAGAATTCTGCAGCGATACGCCATCCCATCTGGTTTGCGCTTAGTGGGACGATAATTAGTTTTTCAACAGGACAATGACCCAAAACACACCTCCAGACTGTGTAAGGACTATTTTACCAAGAAGGAGAGTGATGGAGTGCTGCATCAGATGACCTGGCCTCCACAATCACCTGACCTCAACCCATGAGTTGGACTGCAGAGTGAAGGAAAAGCAGCCATCAAGTGCTTAGCATATATGGGAACCCCTTCAAGATTGTTGGAAAAGCATTCCAAGTGAAGCTGGTTGAGAAAATGCCGAGAGTATGCAAAGCTGTCATCAAGGCAGCTCAAGTCATCAAGGTGACTACTTTAAATAACCTCAAATAAAACCTATTTTGATATAACTTTTTTTTGGTATCTACATGATTTCATAGTTTTGATGTCTTCACTATTATTCTACAATGTAGAAAATAGTACAAATAAAGAACCCTTGAATGAGTAGGTGTCCAACCTTTTTACTGGTTCTGTACATGTCCCCTGTAAGACTCAATGATCAATGAACCTTACATGATACAGACAACACCTTGGTGTCATTATAAGGCTAATATAGTGTGCTCTAAAATAGGGTGGTATGCGTTCATGGAATCGCCCCATAGGCTAGGATGTGATTTTGGGTGTCATTGGAAATGCAGACGATGTAATAACATGGTTATTACAAATGATAAGACTGAAAACCCAGTATTTCTAGCTTGTCGCGAGGTATGGATATTAGAATAGAGCAAGCGGTTGATCACAGTATGATCGCTGCCAGCTGTTTGCTAACACGGGTTGTTTGTTTCAGGCGCGGCTCTTTGACGAACCTCAGCTGGCCAGCCTCTGTCTGGAGAACATCGACAAGAACACTGTGGATGCACTCGCTGCTGAGGGCTTCACTGATATTGATCTAGGTAAAGTAAATTATGCTGCCTCTGTCTGTCTGTCTGTCTTTGTGTCTGTCTGTCAGTCACACACAATAAGGAAAGGGGCATAGGGGATTGTCTTCAGACAAAGGACACGTTCTGAGCATGATGTGAGATCTTGTCTCCTGTAGACACGCTGGTGGCAGTGCTGGAGAGGGACACTCTGGGGGTGCGGGAGGTACGTCTGTTTGGGGCTGCGGTGCGCTGGGCGGAGGCAGAAACCCAGAGGCAGCAGTACCAGCCCACTCCGGAGAACAAGCGCAAAGTGCTGGGCAAAGCCCTGGTCCTTATCCGCTTCCCTCTCATGACCATCGAGGAATTTGCTGCAGGTAGCTCACACCACTGTGGTTATGTTCTGTCTTACGTCCTGACACCATCTGTCTATTGACAACAAAGTTACACGCTATGAAAGGCACTAACCATTCAGTAGCCACATACTTGGCAACCAGACCCAGTGGAGACGAGCTAAACCGAACCGGGAAATGTGTGTATGTATGTATATATATATATATATATATATGCGCCTGCATTTCTACTTGATAGGTCCAGCCCAGTCTGGTATTCTTAGTGACCAGGAGGTGGTGAGCCTGTTCCTTCACTTCACGGTGAACCCCAAGCCTCACGTGGAGTTCATCGACCGGCCTCGCTGCTGCCTGCGGGGGAAGGAGTGCAGCATCACACGCTTCGGACAGGTGGAGAGCCGCTGGGGCTACAGCGGGACCAGTGACTGTATCCGGTTAGTACACATACACCAATGACTACATACAGACAGTGGCTGACTTGGGCAGGAGCTCATTGGAGCTGTTCTACTGTTTGAGCTCCTGTTCCTCTTGTTCGAATATTAGCTCAAAAGTATTGTGGAGCTCCTGCACCTAAATAAAAACAGTACCAACACCCAAATTGAGTACCGGCCTCTATTTCAGACCAAGTCGAGCACTGCATACAAAGTATCTCAATTCAGTAAAGGTTTACCTTCTATATCCTTTTCTGCCTTCGCTAGGTTTTCAGTGAATCGGAGGATATTTGTGGTTGGATTTGGCCTCTATGGTTCGATACATGGTCCTACAGACTACCAAGTCAATATACAGGTAAAGAGGAATAACATATACTAGTTACAGTGGGTGCTGCGTAGAAAACATACTTGGGTAGTTAATGTTACTGTAAAATATACTTTGTTATGATTTACCTGGGTATATAAAGGTAAACGTGAAGACTGACCGTTGGTCTCCCTCTTCAAGGTCATTCACACAGACAGCAACACTGTCCTGGGTCAGAACGACACAGGCTTCAGCTGCGACGGTTCCTCCAACACATTCCGGGTCATGTTTAAGGAACCAGTGGAGATCCTGCCCAGTGTCAACTACATCGCGTGTGCCACCCTCAAGGTACAGCAGAAGATGATCATTTCATCTACCACCACCATTTACATAACTGTATTTTTTTTTTTATACAAAAAATGCTGTACATTGTAACCACTCAGTTTTGAAGTACATATTGAATACAATAAGTAAGCATACAGCTACACCACAATTATCCATGTCTTTCAGGGACCAGACTCGCACTATGGCACCAAAGGAATGCGTAAAGTGACCCACGAAGCCCCTGCCACCGGCACCAAGACCTGCTTCACCTTCTGCTATGCTGCAGGAAACAACAACGGCACTTCAGTAGAGGACGGACAGATCCCTGAGGTCATCTTCTACACATAATGAATCTCCTCTGACCTCCCAACCAAGGACTGGCTATATGTGGGTCCCAAATGACACCTTATTGCCCATATAGTGCAAAGTAATACTTCAGGCAATAGTACAGCGCCTCTATTCCTCATTAGTCTTTACTACTACACTTCATCAAAGGGTTGTCCTCTAAAGCTGGTTACACAGGAAGACTAATTCAATATTTTTTTCCACTAATTGGTCTTTTGACCAATCAGATCATCGTGATTGTTCAAAAGAGCAAGTAGTGGAAAATTTTAGAATTGTGGAAAATCAGCCTATGGTAAGCTGACATGGTAAATCTAACCAGGACCTGGTTGTTACAAACTTCTGATATTCATGTTGGATCTTTGTGCATACAGTATTGAATGGGTAATTGTTTTGGAAGTGTTTCCACCAATAAGCACACTTTTGTAGCCCTGGATAAGCACACCTGATTCAACTTGTCAACTAATCAAGCCCCTGAGTTGAGGTGAGTTTTTGTCGAGGGCTACAACAAAAATGTGTGTTAGGGATACCCAAGGACTGGAGTTGGGAAATGCTGCTTTAGTGGTTGTGTTCATCTTTCCTGTCTAGACTGATGTGACGGAAATAAGTAATGTCAAGTAATTTCAGGTAATTAACAGATGCGAAATTTGGGAAAAAAAGTCTACCCATACCTCAGTGAAAGAAAGTCCCCAAATGGTTGCTAGGTTTAATCTTAACCGCTTCCAATGGCTGTGTAGAATTGTGAAAGCGCAGAAATTGAATTACTTTTTCAATTGATAAAATGATTTAGTTGCACTGATGCACTTTGACAGGAAACTGACAATTAAACCCTGCCTGTAAGTTCACTATATTATAAAATTGAGTAATCCCTGAAATAAATTGAAATGCAATACATTTCAGGAACTGTTGGCATACCTGGTGAATCAAACATGTTACTCTACCAGTATAGTGAACCAAAATTGGTATAGATGAAAATGAACAATTGTCATTTAATGTATGGTGAATTGAAATTCAAAAGTTGTTTACCACTGCTTTACAGTTTGCTTAGATCTGTAAATAGCAAAATAAGCAAGGGTCTTGTTTTGGGTGCCATTCTGTGGAGCCGTAGTGCCAGGAAGGCATGTTTGCCGTCTCATTTTTCATGCAAGTTCGAGAGAAATTTGTACATACTCAATTGCATGCTTGCGAAATGCAACATAAGTTGATTAACTTTTCTTGTCTAGGTATACCGCCTGCGTGGCAGGAGGCAATTGCCTAAGATGCCCATAAAAATGGTACCAAACAATGCAATCTCAAATTAAAAACATGAGTCTGGCTAATGTACATTGTAAATAAAATGTTCAGATTAAACGAGTCTGTCACAATATAATGGGTTTGCCAAAGCAAGGATGTCAGGTCAACTAACAGGCTTTAAAGATGGACTAAGCTGTGTTAGGCATTTTCAGAACCACTTCAATTTGAAATGAGGGACAGGCATGAACAAAGTCCAATAAAATGAGCAAACTAGTATATGAAACATGAATATTGATCCAGCTGCTTCACTGGCATGTTACCGGTAAGGACGAACTTCCCCCACCCTTTCCCAATGAAAGCCCAACCACAAGTTTTTATTTTCCATTTTTAATATGGTTTACAATTCATAAATTCTTGACAAGGTCTTGACTTTTCTTTTGGCAAATGTTAGTGCTCATGGTGATCTGTACAGTCCTGTTCCTCAGTATTGGAAGGGGGGGAATGAGGCAGGGGAATGAGAGGGTAGCCTTTTACAATTTGTCCAGGTAGTTGTCCAATGCAGGAATGCCCTCCTTGAGCCCCTTACGTTTACGGGTGTCAGCCACAATCTGAGAGATTTTGGTGGTAGAGTCCTGTGGATCTCCCTGGAGGATCTGCCAGTGGTCAAACACACACTGGGGGAAGGCTTGGCCACCAGTGTTGGAACGCAGGTCAGCTGTGAAACCTGGAGCAAGAACACAGGTATTAGCATACAAGGTTTTACACATACAGAAGGGCTACATATTTCCTACAACAGGGAATCATATAGCCCTGGTAAATGCATATGGGAAGAAGGTCAAAGTGGACAGCAGTTGGCGAGTTGCTCACCGAAAGACTCATTGACAGGTAGGTAAGCCTTGACGATGAACATGGGGGTCCCCATGACCTGGGACTCCTCGAACACGTGACCGCGCTTCCGGTTCAACACACCGTAGATGCCCCCTACCACCTGCTCAGGACACTGCAGGGAAAAACAAGGTTAACATTGAAAACTATGGTTAATGCCAACAGGTATGCATGCAAAAGCTGTGCAGTTAAAGGTTCTAGAATTGTAGCATTTTCTAGTCAACTTCCATTAGCCTCTAGTTGCAAGCTCATTTGTACATTCAGGTCTCAGATATTGTGGTTTATGGGTTTATCCATCACTTGTTCAGCGTGGTGCATGATTTCTCATCATAGACCTTTTCCTTATTGAAATTAAATATTCAACAGGCATTGTGAATTGTAAGCCTACCTGAATCTCCACCAGGTAGACAGGCTCCATGAGTCTTGGCTGGGCTGTAAGTTGGCAGGCATACAGCACTCTGCGGGCTGTGGGAATGATCTGACCACCACCACGGTGGATAGCATCTGTGTGGAGGGTCACGTCATGGACATCAAAGCGGACAGCACGCATGTTCTCTTCACACAGGGCACCCTGGAAACAAAATATTTAAGGTATTGAATCAAGTACTTTAGGTTGCGTGACAAAGCAACATCCTCACTTTGAAAACTATGCTTTTTGTTTTCCTCAACACAATATAATGCTGCATCTTTGAAAATTGGTATGCTGTTTTAAAGTCACGACAGGGCAGGTGGATCCTAAGGAAAAACTACATCCATAAATCTTGCGCACCTCCTTAACGGCCCATTGGAAGCCGGCCACCACGCTGTCCTTGATCTCGTTCAGGTACTGGACTCCCTTGGTCACGTCCATCAACAGGTTGGGGCCAGTACCATCAGGGCCAAAGCACCAGATCTTACGGGCCTCAGACACATCCCACTCGTACTTGTCGGCCAGGAAACGGGCACGGATCTTCAGCTCTTGTCTGGCGCTGACGTCGCCCTTCTCGATGTCCTCAGCCAGGCCGTCAGGGAAGGGACGGGCCTTCATGTACAGACGGTTGTGTTTGTTTGGGGACTTGGATAGGCACATCTGGTCAGACTCCTCAGACACAGTCTCCCTGTAGGAAACCACCGGGTCTGATTTCTGAGGGGGAGAGGGATGTTTATTAAATACTGCCTGTACTGCGACACCATTGTAGAAGGGATCATGTAGAGGCATGGAGGACTAGTGTACCTTCAGTGGAATGCAGGCATGGTCCTCCTCCAGATCCTTCAGGCAGATCTCCAGATGCAGCTCGCCAGCTCCAGCGATGATGTGCTCTCCAGACTCCTCAATGATACACTGCACCATGGGGTCAGACTTGGCCAGACGCTTCAGGCCCTCCACCAGCTTGGGCAGATCAGCAGGGTTCTTGGCCTCGACAGCCACTCTCACCACAGGGCTGACGCTGAACTTCATCACCCTCATGTTATGGGCCTGCTCAAAGGTAGTGATGGTACCGGTCTTCACCAGGTACTGGTCCACTCCAACCAGCCCAACAATGTTCCCGCATGGCACGTCCTCGATAGGTTCAATGTAACGTCCCATCATCAGAATGGTCCTAATGAGGAAAGGGAAAGTCAGTCAATAGATCAATACTGGGCAAGAGTTTATACAGCATCTACAATGTTAGTCTTGAATGCGCATTGTGCTCACTGCATGGTCACAAATGACTTACATGTCCTTCATAGATTGTGCAAGACAAACAAAGTATGCTCATTTGAAGTGTACCAACCTCTGAATTGGTTTGAGGTAGAGGTCCTCCTTCTTTCCAGGGGTGAAGTTTGGTCCCATAATGCGCACCTTCTGGCCAGAGGACACGCAGCCGGAGAAGACACGGCCAAAGGCGTAGAAGCGACCCTTGTCGGTGGTGGGCACCATCTTGGAGATGTACATCATCAAAGGAGCCTTGGGGTCACAGTTCTTGATACCTAAGGTGAAACTGTTGGGTTAACATAGACCGGTATACAGTACCTTCCATTTCTCCAGATGAAGTAAACGAGACAGAGGCAGTAGTCTTACCCATGGCAGCTTCATCATCACCAGGTCCTTCATAAAGCAGCTCACAGCGGTACTTCTGGGCGGTGACAGGGGAGGGCAGGTGGATGGTGATCATCTGGAGCAGGGCCTCTCCGGCTGGCAGCCAGCGGCGCATCACAGCCTTCAGCAGGGGCTTCCCCTCCTTCTCCTTGTCCTCATTGTCCAGCTTGATGTCCAGCTTCTCAATCAGCTTGGCCGTCTCCTCTTTCTTGAAGTTCATGATGGCATCGAAAACCTATAACAGAAACAGCAGTAAAACTTAATGGGTGGACAACAAAATATAGATGAGATCATATGGGGAGAGGTAACTATAGCCTTCACCATGCATGTCAGACTGAAGCTTATCATCACTGGACAATCAGGTCAAAGTGAAGAATGTTTATGTCATCACTTATATGCATAAAGCTCTAAACAGCTTTCCTGGTCAGATACACACCAGAAATGTATCTTTCACTCGACCAAACTGAAAACATTGTGAAAGTCGTGTCCCCACTCACCTTGAAGATGGGGTCCAGCACAAGCTGAGAAAACGTACGCGGGAGCTTCTTTCCATCAGGTCCGGTGGCCGACTTGCTGAACTTGCCAGTGGCAGGGTCAAAAAACCTGCAGGGGAAGAAAGTCTCACCATTTAACTACACGGCAAACGTGACATGTGCCAGACAATCTTAATCAGTAGCCAGTTCTGGGAAATGTGGCAGCTGACTACAAGGTGGACAGTAAGTGGTCCTCACCTTTCACCCCACAGCTTCTTCATCATGTCCTCCACCTTCTTGCAGCGCTCTGCTGGTCCTAGTTGGGCATCACCCTTGGCAGCAAACTTCATCACGTACATCTCAGCAAACTGCTTCAGGGTGAAGGCCCATCCGTGAAGTCCGGACCCAAAGCCAACAGTTCCAATGACTGGGTCAATCTGTGAAACAAGTCATTAGTTTGACTGCACCGTTGTTCACTACGTGGGGCGGGTTGATACCAAGCAGCTAGTATTCTATTTATAGAGAAATGCTTTCAATATTCATGCAAACTGCAGTGTTGCCATTGGGTGCAAAACAAAACTGGAATAATGACAACTTCATAAGTGATATTAAACCATTTCTGGCAATGCACTACACAGACAAAATAAGTTGCTTACCATGATGGCGCCCATGGGACCACCCTCATCCTCTCCGTAGGTGGCAATGATGACGTTCACATTCTCCACGATGCGCTGGAAGGTCTGGAACAGATCCTCTGGCTCCAGCTGCAACTCCAGCAGGGCTCGGTCCATCTTATTCATCATCAGCACAGGCTTGATACGCTCTGCAATGGCCTGCCTGAGCACAGTCTCGGTCTGCACACACACACCTGGGCATGGAAGGACAAGAGCAGATAGTGAGTTCGGAAAATGTTGAAAACAAATGGATTGGTTTGTTTGGTTGACTGGCTCCTTCTCCTTTTTGTAATATACCTCATAATCACGGAACCTAGCATCAATATGACATCCTGTATGACAGATGTCTGAAAATAAAGAAATACTTGTTCACAAATTATAGAACACGCCACGTTTTTCTATTACAGAAATCAAAGCATAATTGTGTCAGATATAACTAGGGCGCTAGTCCGCTTTCTTACCTGACACGCAGTCCACAACAACCAGGGCCCCGTCAGTGACACGGAGAGCGGCTGTGACCTCAGAGGAGAAGTCAACGTGGCCTGGAGAGTCAATCAGATTGATGAGAAACCCAACACCATCTTTGCACTGCTTGATGAAGGCCATGTCGTTCTCCGAGAGCTCGTAGTACATTGAGATGGCGCTGCAGGGAAGGACATTGTGTTCTTAGTCTACAATAGTAGGAAGCATCACTCCTACTTCTGGCCAGTCAGGGAAAATGTGCACAAGTACCCTAGTGGACACTCACGTTGACTTGATGGTAATGCAGCGCTCCTGCTCGTCTTTTCGTGTGTCGGTGAAGCGGGTCTCTCCGGCGCGGGAACCTGCGATGATACCAGCCTTCGACACCAGCGAGTCTGTCAGGGTGGACTTACCATGGTCGACGTGCGCAATCACAGACATGTTACGGATGTTGGACTTCTTGTCCATGATGGCACGGATTTGGTCTACGGTAAAGTTCACCTATGGGAAAATGGTTTATTAGTTTAGTCTCCCTTGTCCTTCCACATTGTTAAAAAGGTACAAGTCCCAAATATTGAGTAGTATAACCAGCCTCGATTTTCACTATAGTACTTTCCCCCCCTTCCACATGACCATAAGGACATCAAACTCTTCTAGATTTGGGAACTTAATATATTATACTGTAATAATGTAGCTAGGAGGTGTAACAAAGGTATAATTGCTAATTTTCGTTATAAACTGTGGAATGCACAACACAGTACCATTATGGCAGATGTGAGGCACTGAAAGCTGATGCAATTGAATTGCCAATGCGGACCTGGCAGGCAAACAATCATGAGCATGCTCGTCCGTTAGCCGACAGGACTTTATTAGCTGGCGTCATGCTTTTAGTATTTCAATGCTAGGCAATCAAAAACTGCCAAACTGAGGTAAATCATGATGCATACAGGATGGCATTGAGCCCAAGGTCGGACATTTGACTAGAAAACGCTATGCAACCTGACAAAAGTACAGTAGCTAGCAACGTTAGGCCTCGATGCAGTTAACATAAATATATAAAAAGTCAGCTAGCTAACTACACCTGCATTTAATAGCACAAAGTAGGTAGTGCACTAACTATATAACGTTAAAACATCAGCTGTTCCTTCACTGCAAACAGCAGACTTCAATTCAATCACAACCATCATGATCAAGACAAGCGCTCAGACAGCGCAGCCTGGCAGAATAGGCCACGTGTACAGCTAGTTACGACCGTCGGTCAACATAACCGGCTAACGTTATGTTGACTGGTTAACTAATGAGTTAACTAATGAGTTAACACCGACACCGTTTACGTATGGGACAAATAACTTTAACGTAACTAAAAGATAGTTAGGACAATTCGACGTGGCCAATATTGCAATGTAAGCTACATGACAATCGACCGCCAAGAGAACAATACGAGACTGGCCGGCATGGCATCAACACGTAGTTAGATGCTAGAACCTAACTGGTTTGACATGGGATGATTCTAATTTTGGTTTCGGCACTGCTGTGCGGGAGGAGGTTTGTTCAACAATTTTTTTGTAATAAAAAAAATGGGTGCCATATTGTTCCAAACCCAAGTCACCGCATACGATCATCCTAGTTTCAACAATCTATATACTTAAAAGTCATACACTGAAGAAGCAGATACCACGATCACACTATTCCCCAAAATAAACTAACTAGCTAACTCACCATTTTGACGGATGGTTGTGGATTCGCTTAGTGGAAACGAAGACACACGATATGACACTGCCCACCTCACGAGGGCATAGGCAGGGAAGAGACTGGGTTACGTCAACAGGAACGGTTTTATACTGCTGGCGTGCTTCGTGACGACGTACCGTGACACGCTCTGTACAAAGCGGGGTACTTTGGCTTTTTGAGACAACTTCTCTGCTTAACATTTGTAGCTAGCATTTTACGCTGGTGGGCCTACAAGCTTTGACGAAATATTTATACTGATACGAAATTAGGCCGAATCAACATCCAGACATCAAGCAAAGAGTAATCGCTTGTGCGCCACACCTAGGTGCAAAAATAGACTGCTGACTGTTGTACACATCCGCTTTTCTTCTTCGATGAGGTTTGACGGTGGTTGGCATCCAATAAATGTTGCATTACCTCCACCTACTAGACTGGAGTATATAACTCCCTTATACTTTGCTTGACAAAAATAAGTGAACAAATATCCTACCATCTAACACTCACTAACAAATAAAATAAAAATAGAGTAGGGTGGTGTTTTATTTATCTTTCACATTTATTTAGTCCTACTTCAGGCCAACAGCCTGAAAGGACAGGACACCACCACCCATAAGCTTGACACCTGTAACAATGTAATTTATTTGGCATAAAAGCTTGTACAGGATAACTTATATATCCTAACATCACTTTGGGCCCACGAGTGGCGCACCGGTCTAAGGCACTGCATCTCGGTGCATAGAGGCATCACTGCAGTCCCTGGTTTGAATCCAGGCTGCATCACATCCGGCTGTGATTGGCCGGGGTAGGCCATCATTGTAAATAAGAATTTGTTCTTAACTGACTTGCCTAGTTAAATGTTTTTTTATTTTTATGTATCACACTCTGTAACTCTTCTGTAACTACTCTTCTGCCACCAGCACAAATTTCTGCAACTTACATTCTATACCTGCAGTACAGTTCATAACCATTGCTATAAATGCTACAAATCCAATCTTACTGAAACATATTGACTTATCCCTCTGTATTGGTACAGATCTACTACTCACACCATTCCTCTCAGGATCCCCCACCCTTGAACCATCTTCCTCTACTTTCTTCGCTGCCTCAGCATACGACACCTTCTGCACTACTCTAACCCTGGAAACCTCAACTTGCCTCTCTCGCTCTGACATTTCTGATCCTCAGCCCCATGGGCACCCCTACAAGTAACACATACCACTACTTTCCCGAATGCTACACATTCCTTTGTCTCATGCCTTTCTGTGCACTTCTCACACTTAGAAACCTCCCTCCTACACACTGCTGCTACATCCCCATAGGCTTGACACCTGTAACAACATAATGTATTTGGCATAAAAGCTTGTACAGGATAATTTATAGATCCTAACATCACTTTGTTGGGCAAGACTCAACATCAAAACAACGACTCTTCTGTTTCACCACTCTCAATCACCCTGTCTGCGTCGCACCAAACGACAGCATCACAAACACTGGGAATCTTCTCCTTCAGTTGGTCAACTTCACATTTACCCCTACCCCAGTAATCACTCCTTTCAATGGCACCCTTTTCTTGAGAGCAAAACAATTCATATCTCTTGCCCCCATTCGTTTAACGCGGAGCGCCTGCTCCTTCTGACCAGCAAAAACACAAACAATTATCACTAGACCACTTTTGGTTACCCTCACCGATTCCACAGCACCCTACTCTGTTTTCACCCACCCTGAAACCACACATGGATCAGCCACAGACTCATCTTCATCCTGACCTTCATTGCAAGCTTCGGGCTCCAAGAACTTCAACACACCTACCAGCTCCGATAATTCACCTTCATTCACTTCCATTTCTCCTCCTGTCTTCAACTCACTCTGCTTACACTTTCTACCATTCTTCTTTAATTAACAAACCATCTCCCTTTTTCCCGCCATTTTTAACCGACTCAAGCCCACCCTCTTCCTCCCTCTCTCTCTCTCTTAGACCTCCTCTGCCTCTCTTTTTCCCTCCATTCCTCCTCCGTGTTCCAAATATATGTCTCCTTATGATAATACTGCACTTCTCCTGACATACATCTTGTTCTTGCCTTCTCAAGGGACGCCATTTCACCAGTTGCCACAATCTCTGTACAATCAGCATGATCCCCTTGGGATGTAGTGCTCAACAGTGCATCCCACTTGTAAAGCAGCTGCTTCATCTTGATGTTCTTTATCTGGTGTCCTTGGGACATTCCGGGTGTCCTTGGGACATTCCGGGTGTCCACATCCGCTCTTACCGGACCTGACCTGACTTGGTAGGCCAGATATTACATTCTTCTTCTTCTTCTTCTTTAAAGTTTTATGACCGACTACACCTATTGGTGTATTGCCGCCACCTACTGTACGGTGAACTGAAACAAAAAATATTCAATTGCGGGAAGGGAGGGGCAACATAATACAAAATACAAAAATCAAACAACCATCCCACTCCTTCAGTCACATTCAACCCCAGGCTCTGGTGCCTATGAGGAGGGAGCATTTATCGACAGGATTCCTTGTAATGCAAAAAAATCCCTGAGTCCCCAAAAACGCTCAGCCGCACTGACAATAATGCCTATTTTCTCCTATTTCCTCTCCTTTTGCGTTGATAACCAAAGTAAGAAACGCTACAAAGCCCACATTCTTAACATGCAACATGTCAGGATCCCTCTGTTGACAATTAATATAATTTTGTGCCTCTACTCCTACTACCACAACTTCTTAAACTTCACACCTTTCTTCCACTGTTCTCAACGCCTCTGGATAGGAGACATTCTGGACAGCCATTATTCTTGCCACCTCTGTCTCCTTCACTGGAACAGGACACTTCAGAAATTTGGCTGCATGTTCACCACCACAATGGCAGCATTTAGGCTCAGCCGGCATATAATACCCCTCCCATCTAAATACACTTGACACATGACCAAATCATTTACATTTATCACACTGTATGGGTTTGGGCACAAAGGCTCTCCCAGGGAATCTCATGTAACCCAAATACATGTGAGAAGGAAGAGACTCTTCATCAAAAAAACAATAGAATGGATGGAGTGGGCTTCCTTTGCATTTGCTTCTAGCGCCACCCCAAAGATAACACCCTTGGTATGCGCCCTGCTTCGAAGAGCCACACGACGCATTCTATTCTGACATCGTCTTGAGACACAGAGACACACAAAAAACAAAATAAGCCCACTTCTCGTTATTCTCTACGACGCCACCTCATCCAACACATCCACAATTTTAATAGAGACTTCAAACAGATCTCCCACGTAACAACATCGATCGAAAACCCTTACGATTTTGTTGTGGATTCAGTGTATTCACTCAAATTCGCATACCACCCCAACAGGTCCACAGAGGACGCAATCTCAATTACACTTCATACTTCCCTCTCCCACCTCCAAGAGGGGAAATAACTGTGATAATTCTGTTCATAGACTACAGCTCAGTGTTCAACACCATAGTCTCCTCCAAACTCATTACCAAGCTGGGGACCCTTGGACTGAACTCCTCCCTCTATAACTGGACTTCCTAACGGGACTGCCCCAGGTGGTGAGGGTAGGCAACAACACCTCCGCCACGCTGACCCTCAATAGGGGGGCCCCTCAATGGTGGGTGCTTAGTCCCCTCTTGTACTCCCTATTCACCCATAACTGCGTGATCACGCACAACTCCAACACCATCATCAAGTTTGTTGACAACATGAAGGTGGTAGGCCTGATCACCGACGGCGATGAAACAGCCTACAGGGAGGAGGTCAGAGACTTGACAGTGTGGTGCCATGACAACAACCTCTCGTTCAACATCAGTAAGACCAAGGAGCTGATCGTGGACGACAGGAGAAAGAGGGGAGAGCACACCCCCATCCACATCAACAGGGCTGAAGTGGAGTGGGTTGAGAGCTTCAAGTTCCTTGGCGTCCACACCACTAAGGACTGAACAGGGTCCACACACACCAGCACAGTTGTGAAGAGGGCATGACAGCACCTCCTCCCCCTCAGGAGGCTGAAAAGATTTGGTATGGGCCCTCGGATCCTCAAGTTCTACAGCTACGCCATCGAGAGAGTCTTGACTGGCTGCATCACTGCTTGGTATGGCAAATGCACTACCCTGGACTGCAAAACGCTACATTGGGTGGTGCGGACAGCCCAGTATATCAATGTGGCTGAGCTCCCTGACTCTATGCACTCACAAAACTATATATACTGTACACACACACTCACACACTGACACTCTCACACAATTCAGTCCCATTCAAAATCCTATTTTTCCTAACCCCTAAACCTAACCCTAACCCGTACTCTTACCCTAACCCTAACCCGTACTCTTACTCTTACCCTAACCTTAACCTTAACCCTAACCTTAACCCAAAAACCTAACCTTAACCCTAAATCTAACCCTAGCCCTAAAACTAACCCTAGCTCCTAACCCTTAACATAATTTTAACCTTAACCCCAGTTTGTCAACAAAAATAAATATGGTCCCCACAAGAATAGATAAACACACACACACACACACACACACACACACACACACACACACACACACACACACACACACACACACACACACACACACACACACACACACACACACACACACACACACACACAAACACACACACACACACACACACACACACACACACACACACACACACACACACACACACACACACACAGGGGAAAAAAACATCACAACATTCACTGAGAATAGATTACATACACTAAGTACACAAAATATTAAGAACATGACAAGGACTGACCAGGTGAATCCAGGTGAAAGCTATGATCCCTTATTGATGTCTCTTGTTAAATCCACTTCAATCAGTGTAGATGAAGGGGAGAAGATTTGTAATCCTTTAGACAATTGAGACATGGATTGTGTATGTGTGCCATTCAGAGGGTGAATGGGCAAGACAATAGATTTAAGTGCCTTTGAACAGGGTATGGTAGTAGGTGCCAGGTTCACCGGTTTGTATCAAGAACTGCAATGCTGCTGGATTTTTCACGCTCAACAGTTTCCTCTGTGTCTCAAGAATGGTCCACCACCCAAAGGACATCCAGCCAACTTGACACAACTGTGGGAAGCTTTGGAGTCAACATGGGCCAGCATCCCTGTGGAACGCTTCCGACACCTAATAGAGTCCTTGCACAGACTAACTGAGGCTGTTCTGAGGGCAGTTCCATACTACTTGTCAGACATAGAGAACTGATACTATATACTCATTGTTGGGTTTAGATGGGTGTGGGGTGTCCGTGGGTGGGTTTTGACAATTTCTTTGGGTTCCTCATGTCTCACTCATTGTTAGAAAAAAGTTTGGTCCAAATCGGATGTTAGGTACTATAATTACTGAATATTATCGTATGAATTAAAATGGCCAATTTGGGTGCAATCAATTAGCTTAATGTCTCAGAGATCAAATTATATTTCAACAAAAGAATGTTGCCGGAATGCTTATCTCATCTGTTTCAAACTACAGAAACGATTTCAGACAATCTGAGATGGTGGGGGTCATGGCCTGTTGAAACGACATGGAACGACCCACTCATCATATGCTGCTGCTACTCAGTTCTTTTATGTTACTCTTATTATGATCTATCCTGATGCCTAGTCACTTTACCCTGCCTTCATGTACATTATACATTTTTGCAGCTCTGCATCTTTGGGAAGGGCTCGTAAGCAAGCATTTCCCTGTTAAGTCTACACTAGTTGTATTCGGCGCATGCGACAAAGGCAATTTCTTTTGAGTGTTCCTTTTAGAAGTATAACTTATACTCATAGAAAATACACTTTTACGGGTGCATTTACACAGGCAGCCCAATTCTCATCTTTGTATTTCTCACTAATTGATCTGTTGACAAATCACATCAGATCTTTTCACGGCAGCTCTTTTTCAGAGCCGATCTGATTGGTCGACTGACAAATTAGTGAAAAAAAGATCAGAATTGGGCTACCTGTGTAAACACAGCCTATTTTAGGGACAGTTCACCTCAAGTAAAAGTAAAAACAAAAAACATGTTGTGCATATCTTTCTCATTAATTCTGGATTGAGACCAGCATTTCAGGGTAGCTGTAATGCAGTGGTTAAGGGCTTGTAAGTAAGCATTTCACTGTAAGGTCTACCTACACCTGTTGTATTCGGGAGCATGTGACAAATAGAATTTGATTTGATTTGGAAAAGGGAAGCGATAGATTAGAATACACAATTTGAATTTGGTGATTTATCCCATGTAAAGTGAAAGCTATGGAACATTTGATTTCCAACCATTCATTGTTATTATTGCATGACTGCCAGTTGCCACGTCACTTTGTCAAGTCTTCCAGCAGGTGGTGGAGTTCAGACCTCTTTCTGCATCATTATAGTGTTTCCACCGCATTCTAACTCTCTGTCTCTGAAGTGCCATACCACCTCTCTACCGGTCTGTGCTGTTACGTAAGGTATTATCTAATGATAGTACTTTAAGACATGGATTTATATAACAGAATGTCCTGTTCCAAACCCAAAAGCCCATTACAGAGAAAAGTGCCATATTTCATATTGTTAGAGCTGTTTTTAGCAGCATGACATAGTTTTAAATAACTTTTGCGACTCCTTAGACTTCTAGATTTGAATCAATAGGACTAAAGTCAGACAAACGTTTGAATATTTCTAGATTTACTTTCACTGAGATAAAGACATCTGGTCAATATGAAGGAACGTGCTTTATGCTGCTATTCAAAACATTGAATGTGATTGAAATCCCACAATGTGTATTGGACTCCCACTGACTGAGCGAGGAGTTGAACGCAGACTGATTGTGATTGTGCAAAGACCATTCAAAGCCATTTAAGCCCAAGATTACACCCAGAAATCTACTCTTACTCAGTCTGCTAAGTGCTTTACTTTCATTCAAGTATTATTCAGACCAAACACACGCTCAAGGTTATTTTTCACAATCTCTATTTAGGCTCCATTCACATTGTCATTCAGTCCTTCACATCCAGCCAATTGAACACCCACTTGCTTTTGACTCACACTCACAGTTGCTTTTGACTCACACTCACAGTTGCTTTTGACTCACACTCACAGTTGCTTTTGACTCACACTCACAGTTGCTTTTGACTCACACTCACAGTTGCTTTTGACTCACACTCGCAGTTGCTTTTGACTCACACTTGCAGATGCTTCTGACTCACAGTTATTTGTGTCAACATTTGAAGATGTCTATATATTTTTTTTATAAAATAATATTTGCACAGACCGTATTGTACCCATTGGATGTATGCTTTAAACAGACAACATGTCAACGTTTGCTTGTAGGAGCAATGACCGGTTACATCAGGCCATATCCATAAGGGTAATCCCAAAGCCACAGAGCCTGAGAGTAGTGATATATTGTTTTTTTCATTCTGTTGTAACAATGTACAAGCGCAACTTGCAGGCTAAGAACAGGGTTTTACCCTTTGGACCCATTCCCCATCAGATAGAGGAGCAATAATGATAACGTAATCCTGCCACAATATAAAGAGCATCATGGTTATTGGCAGTCATCCTGTTGCAAACTGAACTGAAGACACAGCTAGCAGGACGGAAACAGACGAAAGGAAAGAGTAACAGATATTTGAAATGATACAGTGAGCTAGGAGATTAGGGAGAGAGAAAAAGGGTCAGGCTTTTTGGACATAATACACTGTGTGTATTGATACACTATCCAAAGTGTAATTAATAACTTCACCTGAAAGGGACATTTGTACCCATCTACCAATAGGTGTGGCATGTGTCATAATTGCAGCTAAAATGGGAACAAGTTTGAACATACTTTAGAAAAGAGCAAACATAATCATGTTCCCATGTTCTGTTTTGTTTAATTTATATCTGTGCTGCAATTCTAGGCATTAGTCATAAGCACAACATAATCACAGTAATAACAACAGGTGGTGTCTTCTAAATATTGTCAATGGTGTATTAGAGGTGAAGTCAAGCGCAGGAGAGCAGAGTATAATGAAGAGGCGCACTTTTATTAAAGTTCCAAAAACGAGAGCACTACATAAATCAAACGCGCTCAAAAAACTGAACATAAAAGTAAAGCTCGTAAACTAACAACACATAACATTAAACAATTACACACAAAACATGATGGGGAAAAGAGGGTTGAATACAAGTAGATTGATTGGGGAAATGAAAACCAGGTGTGTATGGAGACAAGACAAGACAAATGGATATGTGATGGCTAGAAAGCCAGTGACGTCGATCGCCGAACGCCGCTAGAACTAGGAGAGGAGCCGACTTCGGCGGAAGTCGTGACAAACGAATGCAGAAACTTCCAGGAGATCTACATCAAAATATTTTATGAATTGTGAGAGGATATAAGGGCATGCTTTTTTCTGTTCAGACTTGAAAGAATTTGTTGATTTAAATTTATAAAATAAAGATTTAATTATAAAAGCATTCTTTCATTTTTATGAGGATTGTTTGAAATGGATAAACGGCATCATAGTGTGATGGTTACTTTTATGAATTAACAAACAACACAGAAACCATGTCAAAGGTTAACCCTCATTCCTCCTGTCAATCTGCTATCAAACACAACAAGAGGAAAGGAAAGTATTTTCATCCATCCAAGTTCTTTCTTTTCTAGACAGTCAAACTTGCCTCAGTTGTCAGTCTTTCCCTGCCAATCAAATCTCCTCTTTACATGCTGGCCAATGGGGTGACAGACCTGGGGTTGATGACTGGATGTGCTTTGTTGGAGTTTAAACCTTGGACCTCAGAACACGAGCAGTGAGATACAGTAGAGACACACGGTCATCTGGAACAGAGCCCCTTCACAACAAAGGAAACTGACCATTTTACTGGATTTATCTTGTTTTGGGGAGTTCCTCCCTGTTCCACCCTAGTTCTGAAATGATGGACCACTACTCAGACCAGGTAACACGGCCTATGTGTTCGTTTCTGTGTTTTACTATGTCCTGGACAAGTAGGTTAGCAGTTTATGTTATTAGGGCAGCCAAGGTTATATGTGCCATCTAACAAAGTTCCTAAGACGCAGTAGATCTACCTGCCAGTGAGTGTGTGAGTGTGTAGGTGTGGGTGTTTTGTGTAGTCTACATAGACTGACAATCTTTTAAAGTACAAACTAGATCAATTTAATTGATTTTAACTCAAGTCTACTGTGTTGAATGTGTGTTAAAAATGTGTCTACTGTGTTAAAACTGATTAAAAAGTCAGATAAGAGTGACATGAGATAATGGTAATAAAAAGCATTACTAGTCCTCGGTATGATTGCTTTTACAGCCTTCCTGTAAGGATCTTTGTATGTTATCTCTCATTTGTAAACATAGAGTAACATGATGTCATTGAGTGGCCTGTTCTGTTCCAGGGTTGCGACGGGATTGAGCTGCTTGATTTGCTGTTTGATCAGAACGATGGCATCCTCCGTCACGAGGAGATGGGGCACCATGGGAACCATGCCTGGCCTATTCACAAGCCAAACGTGAGTGGAGTGAAAGCATTCACTCTTTGATGTTGCCCTGCCGTGATTTGACATTTTCACCTTGGCTGTGTCTACCACGTGTCTACCACGTGTCTACCACGTGTCCACCACGCCATCCCCATATCTAGCCTGCTTCTCTCAGCCACTCTCTCCAGTACGGCTGTACAGTAATTAGAACATTTGGTGTGCTATTTGGCAGATGCTGCGTCCAACAAAGCTACAGGGCGAGGACTTCTTGAACACCCTCCTGAGTGACTCGGTTTCGGGGTCACCCCTATGGTCTCCCTCTCCCAGTGACAGTGGAATCAGTGAGGACCCCCACTCCGATCAGATGGACAGCCCCAAGCGCCCTGAGAGTCCTCCCACAGAGCCCCATTTCCTCCCCTCTCAGCCACACACCAGGGCCGCCCTGGACACAGACTTCTCCATTAATATCAGTAGGACATATATGGCACACATTAGTACAGAAAGTATACAAATATATAGAGCATTTCATGTTATTTATTACATAAGTGACACAGAGAAAATGTGTTACGTTATGATAGATGTGTGATTAATATTGCTTATGTCAACATTATAAGCTCCTCCTTTGAAAGCAACACAGTTTTTGTTTGTATCTTTAGGCAAATCCTGCCTTTGTCTCAGTATCAACACAAACACAGACAAATGATGGCCCTTACGTCTGGCCACACCCTGTCTCTCTGTATGGTTACAGATGGCTGGGACTCAGGCTTCTACCCAGGAAGGACTGATGGGACAAAGTGTTCCTCTGATGTACACAAAACCCAGCTGACCTCTAGCTTTCCCCTCACTGTCAAGGAGCTACTGCTCTCTGGTACATCTGAGCTGGTGAGTGATGATAAAGGGTATGCATGTCTGTGTGCATGTGCACTAGCATGCGAGGAAGTGTGTGTGTGAGTGCTTGGATGAGTGCGTCTCTAATGGCTTGTTCGTATGTTGGCGAGTGTGTTGGAGTGGAGAGGAATAGGTAAGATGGATAAAGTCATTATAAAACGTTCCGAGGAGAACATGAAGAAACAGGTTAACTTAAAAGAGACAGCAGGGCATGAGTTCAGCACGGTAATGTAACTGGTGTGAGGAAAGCAGGAGATGAGAGGAATGGGCTATGCTGCCTGCCTCTCTGCACTCCTTCCACTCACTCTGTAAAACACATTGCTGCTCAGGCCACTGGTTGTGATGCTTTACATATGATGTACTGTATTAACATTCCCGTCTCACTTCCAGCCCCCACAGCAGTCCCAGCAGTCCTTCCAAGAGTTGATTCTCAATGAGGACGAGAAAAAGCTGCTGGCCAAGGAGGGGGTGACTCTGCCTAGCCAACTACCCCTCACCAAGGTCAAACTTTTTTGCAGTCTTTTGCAGCTTCACAGAACAGCTTAAGGTTCTTGAGGATTTCAAATGCGCGTAAACATGCTAAATATTTTGTCATTTTCCATTAGTATGAGGAGAGGATTCTGAAGAAAATTCGCAGAAAAATCCGGAACAAGCAGTCGGCCCAAGAGAGCAGGAAGAAGAAAAAGGAATATATTGATGGTCTGGAGAGCAGGTACTGACAATAGGCACTAAATAAATGGAAAAAATATTGACTCACAGGCCTAAAGTCAAAGTAGAAGTGTCCAACTCTGACTACAACTGACAAAAATGCATAAAGCACTTCTACAAACTAACAAGATATTTGGAACATGTCTCAGCTGTGCTCCTGTGCAGGCCGTGCAGAAGAAACATCAGCCCGTTCAGTGAAGCACGAGATTGAACGTCACTCAACTTTCTAGAGTTTTCCCTGTTAGTTAACACTATCAATGTTTCCCTTTACTGTGGGAATTGTGATTGAATCAATGCAATATTAGCCGCTTCCAATGCAACGTCCTGAACAAAACAAACTATGCAAGACTTAGTATGCAAAACTAAATATGCAAGAGATTTTGTTGTTGGCAGAACGAGTCGGAGTAGGATTCTACCCAGAACTGTGCGGCATAACCAATCAGAGCTGCAGTAGGCCTATATGCAAATAGACCGTTGCCATATATGGATCTGTGCCATTCACTTTGAACTGGACTGTGTTTACACCATGAGCGGTTGTGGTTAGATAAGCTTGTTTTGAGATCAAAGCGAGAGCTGCATGTACCCACCTCTGCAGATGTGTTCATATCCTTTGCTAGGCAGTGAGTTATTAGCCCAGTTATGGATAATTTGTAGTTAGCATTGGGGGAGTGATTGTTTCCTACAAGAGCACAAAACATGTACATTTCTAGACATCTTTGAAACGGAAGTCATGAAAATGGCTTTTTTTGTCTTAAAGGGGCAGTGTTACATTTTGAGATAGGCTTGAGTAAGCTAAGTAGCCAACAAGCAGAGAGTAGCATAATTTGTTTAATTCTCTGTAATAATAGTATGGAATTAATAATGCATTTTATTGTGTTAAGTGGTTTCTTGCATCAAACAACACAACAACATTTTTAATCACCTCCTTATCTAAAGGACAAGTGGATAAACAGGTTAATGTCAAGCCCTGCATGATTTTTTCAAACGTCTCATGAACACCACACATTGGCTGCTACTGAAGGCTGAACGATAGAACAGCTATTTCCATTAAAAAAATGTTAGAGTGTCATTCCATTGTTTAAGGCAAGTCACTCTGTTAGGCCTACGTTATGATCAAATAGCCACAGTAGCCTACTTGGCCACTGTTAAAACTGTAACTTAAGTGGGTACAGCCTCATTGTTCACAGTAAACGCACGTTGGAATTTTCACAATTTTCAAGTTTGCCCTCAGCAGACATGAAATTTGCCCAGTGCTGGTCTCAGGGTGCTGAGCACAAAACGTTTAAGAAACAGTGTGTGAGTTTTGTGGTGCAAAGAAACTGCATAGGGCCCATTGTGTGTCCTTGAGTGTCACAGTATGATTTGATTATACCAAAGTGTTTCTCGGGCATGCTGGTGAGTGATACTGTAGCAGGATGGTGTTTTTCTTGGACTGATCGAGCAGCAACAGCTTGTCAGTCTCATCTGGGAAATTCCCTTGTTGTTCCTCTTCCAGGATGACAACCTGCAACACACACAACCAGGAGCTGCAGAGGAAGGTGTTCCAGTTGGAGAAATGCAACACGTGAGGAACCTCCACACTAATCTGCTCTCCCTGCTCTGTTTCTGCCTCCGTACACCCGGTGGCAAAGTTCTCTAATTGAGCCTCTGTGTCTCCCAGGTCTCTGATGGAGCAGCTGCGTAGGATGCAGACTCTGGTAATGAACGGCTCTAAAAAGGCCGCCCAGGCTGGGACCTGCGTTCTGGTAAGCAGAAGTGTCACTTTTTAGAAACAGTTTACTAGATCAGCTCATACACCATATGGGATTAGAGACAGACAGGTGGAAAGATGCAACCACCTCACTCTTTCCCATTTAACCAGGGGACACAGTTACTGTTAGGAGTTATACCATTAGAATTATCAACAGTGAGAATGAATGGTGCTAGTCAAGGAACAAGAGACCTGGACAAATATACCTGACTCTGAAAAGAACAATCTCGCTAAAGCCCCACACATACAAACCAATATATATACTGTATATATTTAGACTTTTGTCCTTTGCTTTCAGACCCACAGGGAAGGGGTGGTACTGGTGGGTTGGGAGGATGTGGGCGTTGGGTTGGGGCTATCTTTGTATGCGTTTATTTGATTGTTTTGTAGCTGTAACCCCCCCTCTGAAAAAAATGACAAAACGAAATAAAAAGGTGTATGCCAGACATATAGAGTGAAACATACCCAGAGAGAAACACTCAAGAGAGACACACCATTGATTCACCTGTCTATAATATAATTGGACAGATCAACTAAAACCACATCAGTGCCAACAGAAATGAGACTTTGTAAATCCAAATATGAATATGAATGAGTTTGTGTCTCTTCTAATGCCTTGTACTTTAAAACTTCTTATGGCTTGGGGGCAGTATTTCGACGTCTGGATGAGAAGTGTGCCCAAAGTAAACTGCCTGTTACTCAGGCCCAGAAGCTAGGATATGCATATAATTGGTAGATTTGGATAGAAAACACTCTATAGTGTTTTAGAAAACAACACAGTTTCCAAAACTGCTGAAATAATGTCTGTGAGTATAACAGAACTGATATGGCTTGCGAAAACTTGAAGAAAATCCATCCAGGAAGTGGGATGTTTTTGATGTGGGTATTTTCAATTGAATGCCTATAGAGCATCTAATGGGTTAGGACCCAGATTGCAGTTCCTATGGCTTCCACTAGATGTTAACAGTCTTTAGACATTGTTTCAGGCTTGTTTTCTGAAAAATGAAGAAGAATGAGACCTTTCTGTCAGTGGACTGTAGAATCATGCAGTGCTGGTTTACACGCGTGACCGAGTGCGCGCCCTTCGTTGTTTTTCCTTTCTATTGAATACGTTATTGTCCAGTTGAAATACTATCGATTATTTAGATAATAGACAACCTGAGGATTAATTATAAACATCGTTTGACATGTTTTGACAAATTTTACCGGTACTATTAGGATGTATTCCTCTGCATGTTTTGACCGCCTTTGAGCCAGTCGATTACTGAACAAAACGCGCCAAGAGAGTTTTTGGGATATAAAGAGGGACTTTATCGAACAAAACAAACATTTATTGTGTAGCTGGGACTCTTGTGACTGCAACCATATGAAGATCTTCAAAGGTAAATTATTAATTTTATCGCTATTTCTAACTTTGTAATTCCTTTACTTGGTTGTAAAATGTTTGTATGCTTTTGTAAGCAGGGCGCTGTCATCAGATAATCGCATGGTATGCTTTCGCCGCAAAGCCTTTTTGAAATCTGACACATCGACTGGATTAATAAGAAGTTCATCTTTAAGCCAATGTATAACGCTTGTATTTTTTATGAATGTTTATTATGACTATTTCTGTATTTTGAATTTGGCGCTTTGCAATTTCACCGGATGTTGTTGAGCTGGGTCACTAGTGGAACGCCTGCGCCAGAAAGGTTAAGAAAATGCAGAAATGTAAATAATACGGATTGTGTGTTCACACCTGTTGACTTTGATGCACTGTACTGGGATTAGCTGAACAGCTTTGAACAACAGTTACTGAAGAGTGTGTCTTTAACTCTGGAGCTCTACTGGGGATTGTAAACTCCCCTAAGCCGCTAAACATTGTTGGCTGTGGCAAAGTACAAATGATCACTTTTTCACTTTTCCTTTTACCCCAGGTGCTGCTCCTGTCCTTCTCCCTCATCCTCTTCCCAAACCTGAAACCTTTCTCCGAGCCCAAGGTCAGCCAAGGAGGGGACTTCAGCCCAGTGAGAGGTGAGTCAGCCTCCTGTACTGCCCGGCCAAACCTCGCCCCGCCACCCCGTACCTCCTGCCTCACATCACAGCTGGAGAGCTGATTAGACTAGAGCTCCTCTCATAGTGCCAGACGCTGCTACAGCACTGCTGCTATAACAACTCACCTGCAGAGCACGACGGTCCACCAGGACCCCACATTTCAAATCAAGAGCTGAGCTGGCAACCCTCAGCACAGAGAACATGCATTACTAATCCCTATTCTCGTCAGCTTGTCTGACTAACAGTCTCCTTTCAACAGTTGTACACTCTTAGAAAAAAAGGTGCTGGCCTCCCGAGTGGCGCAGCGGTCTAAGGCATTGCATTGCAGTGTTCGATTGTGTTCAATCTCAGGAGGCGGCACACAGACCCATGAGGTGGCACACAATTGGCCCAGCAATGTCCGGGTTAGGGGAAGGTTTGGCCGGCCTGGATTTCCTTATCCCATCGTACTCTAGCAACTCCTTGTGGCGGGCCAGGCGCCTGCAAGCTGACTCGGTCACCAGCTGTACGGTGTTTTCTCTGACACATTGTTGCGGCTGGCTTCCGGGTTAAGCAAGCAGTGTGTCAAGAAGCAGTGCTTGGCAGGGTCGTGTTTCGGAGGACACACGGCTTGAGACCTTTGCCTCTTCCGAGTCCGTACAGGAGTTGCAGCGATGGGACAAGACTGTAACTACCAATTGGATATCACAAAATTGGGTAGAAAAAGGGTAAAAAATAAAAGAAAAAAACAAGGGTGCGATCTAGAACCTTAAAGGGTTCTTCGGCTGTCCCCATAGGATAATCCTTTGAAGAACCCTTTTTGGAACCCAAAATGGAACCCAAAATTGTTCTGCCTGCAACCAAAAAGGGTTCTCCTAAGGGGACAGCTGAAGTCTTTTCTGAGTATAGGAATTGTTGGATACAATATGAAAGGGACTTCATGACTTAAATGTGTGAATGAATGACTTAAATGTAATTATTAATCTTAACTGATGGTCTGTCAGCTCTGTGAGTGGAATCTATTTTTACAGTAGATGTCTTTGGTTAATTGTACAACCAAAAGCCAGGGTACACGTTTTTTAAAAGTAGAGCAAAAAAGTTGGACTGGGGATGTAGTATGTGTGACATTAGTTCACCATTTAATGACTGGAATCAATATGTGTTGAGCTGCTTACTCACCTGTCACCTGTGTCCCCTCTTCCCCCTGCAGTACAGTCACGATCCCTGCACAACCTCCAGTCTTCCAGAGTGCTGCATGTCATTGACCAGCCGTATCATACTGCCGACGACGAGCCCAAGTCTCCGCACCACCATTTCCCAGGAGACCAGGGGGTAAATGAGATGACCTCTCTGCTAGGTAAGCTGGGCACCGGTGACGGCAGCCAGGGGCTGTCCAATCTCGACCCCATGTCTCCCAACAATAGCCTGGATGAGCAAGCCCATTTCCACGGGGACCCCATTACCGGCCACATAGCTACAGTGACCTTGAATCCACACCGCAGAGCCACACTACGCCCACATGCTGATGACATGTGATTGGATAGAGTTTTCCCAGCAGGATTCTGCTCTGCTCCCATCTCCACACAATTCACATGATGAAACATAGAGTAGCACACACCTAAGCCTCTTTTTTACAACTGTTAGGGTAATAAGAAATAAATCATTCCTGCTTTTGCCTCTTATATTTTATGTATATGCTTTTTTCTTGTTTGTTACACTGTTTTGTATTGTTTTCAAGATGAATTGAGCATCTCTTGCCCCTCCATGACTGTTTTAACATTGACAGTGTAGATTTGTGTATTTTGAGAAAGGTAATACTTCTTGTTTTTCATAACTGTGATGGTGTGTACAATTTTGAGCTTTTACAAACCATTTTGAGATTAATTTTGCATGTACACTACGAAGCAATAACTTTATTGACAATCTTGCTACAAATTAATAAAACTGTCTCAAACTTTAGAATGTTTAAGTGCTGTCTGCATGTCTGAGTAGTTTCATTAGATTCAGTGGCTCGTGCCTTTAGCATCTAAAAGGCTAAGCTTTTGGGGGCAGGGGAACTAAGCTAACATATGGAATTGTTTCAGATGGTCATACCATGGATCATTTAGCTATTTGATTTTTTAGGACCCCTTTAGGTATCAAAACCTGGTATTTTGAATTATTTCATCCAATATGGAATTTGGCCTTTACTACTATAGCCCATAGAATTGCATTCAATAACACATTCATAAATGGCAAAAAAGACAGTCAAAAAATAAATCATAAGGGTTTGTAGTGTTGGTCCTATTTCTAGGAGATATAAGAAAGCTCAGGATATATATATATATATATATTTAGTTTTTACACATATGTAACCCCTTCTTTTTGAAATTATTTTATAAAACTACCTCCATACCTCCATCTGTTTGTATGGGTTATCTTCAGACGAGTCCCATGACACTTGTGGTGGTCATAGAGCAAAATTGAGAACACAGTTGTGTTCGTGAGAGTGATCATAATAGTTTGTTGGCCAAACCATTCGGACACTACAGACGTTTTCGTGAGAAGGACGATTTCCTGGATGTCTCATGGTCTGACAAACACAGCAGATACAGTGGATGGAGAAGAAGCCATGCAAAAACAAAAAAAAGATATCTCCAGCTTAAACTGACAGATTCTGATGGAGATTTGTATTAGTCTGTTACTTAGATTGATGCAAGGGTGCGTCAATAAGCTCTCAAGGATTTATTATTTCAAAAGTGGCTCAAGAGAAAAAGTACAAGATTTCCCAAGATGGTGCCTGAAAAGCTGACACAATCTAAATATCTCAGTGGCATATTTACAGTGGGTTTGTTGTCTGAAACGACAGGATTTACACAGAAAGAATGAGACAAAGTTAACTAGGTCAAAGGTATTGCAGAGTTACGATAACCTTCCACTGACAAAATACACAAATCAATGCTCTTGCTCAATGCTCTATCAAACCATGACATCCCCACAGCCAGTTTGTTTACTTGTCTGTGAGTGTGACACTCCTAGTCCACCCCCGCCTCATTGGCTTGTCAATAGAACCTCAAAACCCCAATAGTACCCCATCAGCTAGTGAGTGAATAAAAGTGTTCTCGCTCCAGTGCTTCTTGGTCCCCAATTTGATCTAACATTTCATATCAAATTCTGACAGTCTGGCTAGTCTGCCAATTTCTGACACACTCAACATCACAGGGTTTGGGGATAGACTGGAGAGGTGGAGGTGCTGTTCTGTTTCAAGTGTATTGTGTCTAGCTGACGAATAGCTAGTGAATCAGCATAAATACCAACCTTCATAACAATGGTGCTCATTTAACCGAGGTTGACATAAATGACAGGTGTCTGGAGACTCTGGACGTTGTCTGTGTGTATGAGTGTGCGTGCATATATGTGGTTATTTGAAAGGGAGTGTTATGAGGTACTGTAGGAGTTTGTGTGTTATGAGGTAAGAGTTTGTGTCTGTGTGTGTGTGTGTGTGTGTGTGTGTGTGTGTGTGTGTGTGTGTGTGTGTGTGTGTGTGTGTGTGTGTGTGTGTGTGTGTGTGTGTGTGTGTGTGTGTGTGAGTGTGCGTCTGCTTGTCTGTCTGTACGACTCTCTTTCTGTGTGGGAGGGGGTGTTATGAGGTTGGTTTATCCACAGTGGTCTTTCATCCCAACCCAGTGGGGAAGGTGGCTTTTTTTTGTGTCGATCCTTATCTGCCATTGTGCCTCTGGCCTCTCAGTCTTTAATCATGGGGAGAGTGGCTCAGCGACCAGCATCTTTGATCAGCTTCTCTGTGCCCCACTTTGATTGTCTCCCACTGGCCCTGAGTTCTCCACCCGCGGGTTGAATCCCACGAAGTCAGACCCTGAGAGAAGGACACGAAAAGATGAAGGACACAGTCAAAGAGTTGTCCTTGTTTTCACTTGTTTAAAGGGCCAATCCCGGGATTGGTACCTTCATTTTTGGACTTTTAAATGAATAATACCATAGATTATTGAGGAATAAAATGTATAAATGCCTTATAAGTTTATTTCAACTGTCTTACCCCATCAGGACCCAAAATATAAGCTCCATCTTAACACTGTGTTGCTTGAAAACATGTGGCTTATCTCATGGATGGTCAGTCCTTGCATGAATACAGTAGCTCCTTATAGCTCTATCTATGAAAACAGCTGTTTAGCAAAACAACTGATTTAGATTGTTTTCAAATCCCGGATTGCTCCTTTAATCCTGTTTGTGGCGTTTCTGTTTTGAAGTGCAGCGCTGACCACATAAAGTGACCCAGATAAAGTGACCCAGATAAAGTGACCCAGATAAACTGACCCAGATAAACTCATGAAAAACTCTTGAGTGGTTTAAACTTTCTCTTTGATAATTCGTTTTTGAATGAGAGTCACACAAACAAATTAAACCAAACCAACCATGATCAATATCTTATTGTCCGTTGGGTGAGTGGAGTAAATGTTCATTATTTCCATCAGCAAAAGGGACAACAGAAATAATGGTTCCATTTGTGATTGCATGCCATATTGTGGTTCTAGTATTTTCTATTTGAAGTGTATGATATGATCAACACAATGTACGTAAAATAACTAATACCTGAAGGGGTGGACGGTTCGAGATATACAATAAAGAGATTAAACCCGTCTACAGGTTTGTCCAACCTCACAGGTGAGTTAATCTACGTGTTTGTTAGGATTAACCTGTGCCTTAGTGTGTTGTTACAGCTGCACTATCCTTTGTCTACTGACGCAATCTCTTACAAAATGTAAATGTCTGGTCATCTGTGCAATACTATAGGCTGTGCAATTGCCAACCACTTGATACCGGCTGTCTATTTCTAGAAGTTCCTACCTATTCGAGGGTAAGACATTTTCAATTTGGCTCTGACATGACTCATGATTAGCTTTTTACATGATAATTCAAACCAATTTAGTTTCATTCATTTGAATTTTTTTCATAATAGACAGCCGACTCATCGTAAATGACTGGCAATGCTGTGCTGTCTCTACCTTCTTGCCCTTTGTGTTGTTGTCTGTGCCCAATAATGTTTGTACCATGTTTTGTGCTGCTATCATGTTGTGTTGCTACCATGCTTTGTTGTCATGTCTTGCTGCCTTGCTCTGTTGTTGTCTTTGGTCTCTCTTTATGTGATGTTGTCTTGTCTCTCTTGTCGTGACGTGTGTTTATTACTATATTGATATTTTATTTGTTATTTTTAATCCCAGCCTCTGTCCCCGCAGGAGGCCTTTGCCTTATCGTAGGCCTTCATTGTAAATAAAAATTTGTTCTTAACTGATTTACCTAGTTAAATAAAGGTTAAATAAATAACAAATAAAAATGTTATGAAGTAATGCACATGTTAACCTGTGAGCCTGAGAATGTGCTTATGCCCCCTATGCGTTCTACAGAATTTTAGACCCTCTCAAATCCATTTCCACTTGATATGTCAGAATACTTCAAGAAACATTTCTTAAAGTATTTCTGGATATGTGCTGTTTGACTTTCGTTTGACTTCTGGCCCATCGCCATGCTTCATCATCCCAGGGAGGGAGGAGATGTCGCAAAATTGTTCAAATTACTAAATGACATTCACAGAATTTGAAAGCTACTGCAAGGCGTTGGTGAGAAATGGAGGAAAAAATCTAAACGGGTGTTTCCACATAGCATAACAGCTACAAAGCAGATGCTAGCTAGCCTATTTTTCATTAAATACCATGGCTGGTTAGCTAGCTAGCTATCATAGTCTGCTGATCATAGTCTGCTGCTGGAAAAAAAATGTGTTATGGCTTTACATCCCCTGCTATAATGTGGATAAAGAGTTACTTGTCTAACAGAACACAGAAAGTGTTCTACAATGGAAGCCTCTCAAACATAATGCAGGTAGAATCAGGAATTCCCCAGGGTAGCTCTTTAGGCCCCTTGCTCTTTTCAATCTCTTCTAACAACATGCCACTGACTTTGAGTAAAGCCAGAGTGTCTATGTATGTGGATGAAGCATTTCTCTACAGCTGGCCATGCTTTCCACCTGGCTACTCCAGCCCCGGCCAACAGGTCTGCACCCCCCGCAGCAACTGGCCCAAGCCTCCCCCCGCTTCTCCTTCACCCAAATCCAGACAGGTGATGTTCTGAAAGAACTGCACAATCTGGATCTTACAAATCAGCTGGGCTAGAAAATCTGGACCCTATCTTCCCAAAAGTATCTGCCTCCAGTGTTGCAACTCCTATAACTAGTCTGTTCAACCTCTCTTTTGTATCATCTGAGATTCCTAAAGATTGGAAAGCGGCCGCGGTCATCCCCCTCTTCAAAGGGGAAGACACTCTAGACCCAAACTGTTACAAACCTATATCCATCCTGCCCTGCCTTTCTAAAGTCTGTCATTTATAAAATAGCCTCCAACACTCTACTCAGAAAATTGGATGGTGTCTATCACAGTGCCATCTGTTTTGTCACCAAAGCCCCATATACTACCCACGACCGTGACTTGTATTCTCTCATTGGCTGGTCCTCGCTACATATTTGTCGCCAAACCCACTGGCTCCAGGTCATATATAAGTCTTTGCTAGGTAAAGATCCGCCTTATCTCAACTCACTGGTCACCATAGCAACACCCGCCCATAGCACACGCTCCAGCAGGTATATTTCATTGGTCATCCACAAACCCAACACCCCTTTTGGCCACCTTTCCTTCCAGTTCTCTGCTGCCAATGACTGGAACGAATTGCAAAAATCACTGAAGTTGGAGACCTATATCTCCCTCACTAACTTTAAGCATCAGCTGTCAGGGCAGCTTACCAATCGCTGCAGCTGTACACAGCCCATCTGTAAATAGCCCATCCAACCAACTACCTACCTCATCCCCATATTTGTTTTGTTTTTCTGCTCTTTTGCACACCAGTATTTATACTTGCACATCCTCATCTGCACATCCATCACTCCAGTGTTAATTGCTAAATTGTAATTACTTCACCACTATGGCCTATTTATTGCCTTACCTCCTTACTACATTTGCACACACTGTATACAGATGTTTCGATTGTGTTATTGACTGTACGTTTGTTAATCCCATGTGTAACTCTGTGTTTTTGTAGCACTGGTCACAATTGGTCACAATTGTAAATGAGAACTTGTTCTCAACTGGTCTACCTGGTTAAATAAAGGTGAAAAAAATCAATAAAAATGAATAAAAACTAATAAACACTAAACACGTCAGCTACTACAGCGACTGAAATAACTGAAACACTTAACAAATAGTTGCAGTTAGTTTCAGAGTGGGTGGTAAGGAATATGTTAGCCCAAAATATTTCTATAACTAAAATAATTGTATTTGGGACAAATCATTCACTAAACCCTAAACCTCAATTAAATCTTGTAATAAACTGCTTGGTGTAACCCTGGATTGTAAACTGTCATGGTCCAAAAATATTGATACAACAGTAGCTATGATGTTCATAATAAAACCCTGCTCTGCCTTCTTAACAATACCATCAACAAGGCAGGTCCTACAGGCCCTAGGTTGGCTGCACCTTAACTACTGTTCAGTCATGTGGTCAGGTGCCACAAAAAAAGGACTTTGGAAAATTGCAATTGATTGTAGCATGTCTGGCCCTTGGATGTACACAGAGCGCTAATATTAATGATATTCATGTCAATCTCTCCTGGCTCAAAGTGGAGGAGCAATTGACTTCATCACTACTTGTATTTATGAGAGGTATTGACATGAATGCACTGAGCTGTCCGTTTGAACTACTGGCACACAGCTGAGACACAAAAGGTCTTGTTACAATCCTCAAGTCCAGAACAAACTATGGGAGGCGCACAGTACCACATAGAGCCATAACTACATGGAACTCTATTCCACATCAAGTAACTGATGCAAGCAGTAAAATTTGATTTAAAAAACAGATTAAAAAACACCTTATGGAACAGCGGGGACTGTGAAGCAAAACAAACATAGGCACAGTATCACGTTTTAGGGAAGACCCAGATGCAGACAGTGTCAAAGTAACAACATTTTATTACAAAACAGGGTGCAGGCAAAATGGCAGGCCAATGGCAGGCAGAGGTCAGTAATCCAGATCAGAGTCCAAAAGGTACAGAATGGCAGGCAGGCACAGGGTCAGGGCAGGCAGAATGGTCAAAACTGGAAAAACAGGAACTAGAAACAGACCGGCACAAGGGGAAAAATGCTGGTATGCTTGATGAAAAAAAATTGGCAACAGACAAACAGAGAACACAGGTATAAATACACAGGGGATAAGGAGGTGAGATGGGAGACACCTGGTGGGGGGTGGAGACAAGCACAAAGACAGGTGAAACAGTTCAGGGTGTGACACACAGACCGATGCATACACATACATGATAACATACGCACTATACACACACATACACATGGATTTAGTACTGTAGATATGTAGTAGTGGTGGAGTAGGGGCCCGAGGGCACACAGTGTGTTGTGAAATCTGTGAATGCATTGTAATGTTTTTTAAATTGTATAAACTGCCTTAATTTTGCTGGACCCCAGGAAGAGTACCTGCTGCCTTGTTGACATCGCATAAATCATGAACAAATGTGTAGAATTGCAGGAAATTAGCTGTAAAACTGCACATTTTTCTCTCTGCCCCATGGCAAAATTAGTAGAATTGCGTGAAATGAGTTACAAAATTACAAAATCTGATTTACGCCCTATAGCAAAATGTGGAGAATTGTAGCAAATTAAATAATAATAATAATTAAATAGCCACCACACACCTTAATAGTGTGTCAAAAGAACCATCGTAGAAAAGTCTGAAAGAACGCTCCGATTCTATTACCACGTGTGACTTAAGGCTATAACATGTTTATAACATCTTTATTTTAGTAATATATGTGTGCATGATCTGGGTGGTTTAGTAGCTGAAAAGGTCTGGCTACATCATTCAAGTGGGGAATGTAAAATCATCTTCCAGATTACTTTTATTGAGATTTGAATGTGTTGACTTAGGATTGTTCTGTATCCCCCAGGTTGGAATATTAATAATTTACAATTCATTTATATTCTTAGAATGTGTTCTCAGTTGATGACCTCATTTATCACTGGGGAGAATCTGCCAAGGTGCCCCAGGGAAACATCTCAGATGAATTAACATGACAGCTTTATCCTTCTAAGACGTGTCAAACTCATTCCACGGAGGGCCAAGTGTCTGCCGGTTTTTGACCCTCCCTTGTACCTGATTGATGTATTAAGGTCACCGATTAGTAAGGAACTCCTCTCACCTGGTTGTCTAGGTCTTAATTAAAAGAAAAACCAAAAACCAGCAAACACTTGTCCCTCCATGGAATGAGTTTGACATCCCTGTTCTAACATCTTCTATTAATCCCTAGCCCCATGACTGTCTGATTTGCAAGTGGTTCAGTGAACCATGCTCATGTGCCCTAAGACCTGAAAACGTGGGTTAGCTCCCCCAAGCGAATGCCTAGGCTTTAGCTCAGCAGGCTAACACAGTATTGTGGCGCACAGACGACGTGAGTTCAAACCCAGTCAATCACATTGGTGCTGTGACACGTCAATGGATGCCTATCAGCTGCAGGAGTCGTTGCGGAGAGGAGGAGGTCAAAGGGGCCACCACCATGTTTGACAGTGGGGATGGTGTGTTCAGGGTGATGAACACACCATCCCCACTGTCAAACATGGTGGTGGCAGCATCATGGTTTGGGCCTGCTTTTCTTCAGCAGGGACAGGGAAGATGGTTAAAATTGATGGGAAGATGGATGGAGCCAAATACAGGACCATTCTGGAAGAAAACCTGAGTCTGCAAAAGACCTGAGACTGGGACGGAGATTTGTCTTCCAACAAGACAATGATCCAAAACATAAAGCAAAATCTACAATGGAATGGTTCAAAAATAAACATATCCAAGTGTTAGAATGGCCAAGTCAAAGTCCAGACCTGAATCCAATCGAGAATCTGTGGAAAGAACTGAAAACTGCTGTTCACAAATGCTCTCCATCCAACCTCACTGAGCTCGAGCTGTTTTGCAAGGAGGAATGGGAAAAAAATGTCAGTCTCTCGATGTGCAAAACTGATAGAGACATACCCCAAGCGACTTACAGCTGTAATCGCAGCAAAAGGTGGCGCTACAAAGTATTAAGTTAAGGGGGCTGAATAATTTTGCACGCCCAATTTTTCAGTTTTTGATTTGTTAAAAAAGTTTGAAATATCCAATAAATGTCGTTCCACTTCATTATTGTGTCCCACTTGTTGTTGATTCTTCACAAAAAAATACAGTTTTATATCTTTATGTTTGAAGCCTGAAATGTGGCAAAAGGTCGCAAAGTTCAAGGGGGCCGAATACTTTCGCAAGGCACTGTATGTCACCACTTGATCATGTTTGGGATGCTATGGATCGATGTGTACGACAGCGTGTTCCAGTTCCCGCCAATATCCATTAACTTTGTACAGCCACTGAAGAGGAGTGGGTCAACATTCCACAGGCCACAATTAACAGCCTTATCAACTCTATCCGAAGGAGATGTGGCAAATAGTGGTCAGACCAGATACTGACTGGTTTTCTGATCCAAGCTCCTACTTTTTTAAGGTATCTGTGACCAACAGATGTGTATTACTATTCCCAGTCATGTGAAATCACAGAGTTCAAATTCATTCATTTCAGTTGACTGATTTCCTCATATGAACTGTAACTCAGTGAAATCTTTCAAATTGTTGCATGTTGCATTTTATTTTTGTTCAGTTCATGCCTTTCCAGATTCTGCAAAGATTATCACAGCAATTGTGAAGATCTCCACAGACCTGTGATGGCCTATGATTGCTATCTTGATCATGCATGCTTTATAGGATAACATTAGACATGTATTGCTACAGTAGCCTCAACATGTGGCCATGGATGTGTTACTCATTTTAAGGTTGAATGTTACATTAGTTTGTAAAATAGCCTTAACTTTAGCCTATTTACTGTATTACAAAAGTAATATGGAATTGTGTTTGGTTGACAATGCAACCAAATATCAACATTTCACATTAGATAGTTCGATTTTTGGTTTAGATGGAGACCTGAATCCAACACATCAATTATGAATTTGTAGACAAACTGGAATTAAAGCAAGACTAAGTCAGTAGTTAGGTTTCCATCCAATTGGTGACAGATTTTCATGCGAATATAAAACAATCTGCATTAAAACAATATGCAGATTTTCCCACCAGAGATTTTCCCATTAAATTGACAGGTTGCAGATAAAATGGTCTGCGTGATGACAGGGTAAACTATGTACCGAGTAACAAATACAAGTTAAATGGGTTTCCATCGCATTTTCAACTCTGCTGATAGGGATTGTGACAACACTGACCTTTGCACGTGCGCTCTAGCCAACAGCACAATCTGCACGCAGTTGGCTAGATCGCGCATAAAAGACCGAGATTATTTTTATTTGTAAAACGGCAGCCAAGCGCCGATTATCATGTCACCATTAGAAGACCCTCGATATTATTGGAAAGTAGCATCAAGCTCATCACCTTGCACTTTCACCACCCTGTGAAGCTAAACATTTAAAAAAAATCTGTAGCCTAATAAACTGCATGCTCTCCCGATGAGTCATAGTGGGTGGGAGGACCACACACTACAGTGCATTCGGGAAGGTATTCAGACTCCTTCCCTTTTTCCACATTTTGTTATGTTACAGCCTTATTCTAAAATTGATATAATTATTTTTCTCCCTCATCAATCTACAAACAATATACAATAATGACAAAGCGAAAACAGGTTTTTATACATTTTTGCAAATGTATAAATATAAAAAACAGAAATGCCTTATTTACAGAAGTATTCAGACCCTTTGCTATGAGTCTCGAAATTGAGCTCAGGTGCATACTGTTTCCATTGATCATCCTTGAGATGTTTCTATACTTGATTGGAGTCCACCTGTGGTAAATTCAATTGTTTGGATATGATTTGGGAAGGCACACACCTGTCTATATAAGGTCCCACAGTGAACAGTGCATGTCAGAGCAAAAACCAAGCCATGAGGTTGAAGGAATTGTCCGTAGAGCTCGGAGACATGATTGTGTCGAGGCACAGATCTGGGAATGGGTACCAAAACAATTCTGCAGCATTGAAGGTCCCCAAGGACACAGTGGTCTCCATCATTCTTAAACGGAAGATGCTTGGAACTACCAAGACTCTTCATAGAGCTGTCCGCCTGGCCAAACTGAGCAATCAGGGGAGAAGGGCCTTGGTCAGGGAGGTGAGCAAGGACCCAATGGTCACTCTGATAGATCTCCAGTGTTCCTCTGTGGATCTCTGCAGCACTCCACCAATCAGGCCTTTGTGGTAGTGGCCAGGCGGAAGCCACTCCTCAGTAAAAGCACATGACAGCCAACTTGGAGTTTGCCAAAGGCACCTAAAGGACTCAGACATGAGAAACAAGATTCTCTGGTCTGATAAATTCAAGATTGAACTCTTTGGCCTGAATGCCAAGCGTCATGTTTGGAGGAAACCTGGCACCATCCCAGGTGGTTGTAACGTTCGTCGTTAAGGGTAGGCCAAGGTGCAGCGTGGTAGGCGTACATTTTCTTTTAATTTTAAATGTTCCACCAAAAACAATAAACAACTCAACGAACGTAAAGCTAGGAGTAGAAAGACATGCAACAACCAAAGACAAGATCCCACAACAGAAGGTGGGAAAAGGGCTGCCTAAGTATGATCCCCAATCAGAGACAACGATAGGCAGTTGCCTCTGATTGGGAACCATACTCGGCCAACAAAGAAATACAAACATAGATTTCCCACCCTAGTCACACCCTGACCTACCAAATAGAGAATTTAAAGGATCTCTATGGTCAGGGCGTGACAATGGTGGTGGCAGCATCATGCTGTGGGGATGTTTTTCTGCTGCAGGGACTGGGAGACTAGTCAGGATCGAGGGAAAGATGAACGGAGCAAAGTACAGAGAGATCCTTGATGAAAACCTGCTCCAGAGTGCTCAGGACCTCAGACTGGGGCGATGGTTCACGTTCCAACAGGACAACAACCCTAAGCACATAGCCAAGACAACGCAGGTGTGGATTTGGGACAAGTCTCTGAGTGTCCTTGAGTGGTCCAGCCAGAGTGAGGACTTGAAGCATATCAAACATCTCTGGAGAGACATGAAAATAGCTTTGCAGCGACGCTCCCCATCCAACCTGACAGAGCTTGAGAGGATCTGCAGAGAAGAATGGGAGAAACTCATACACGTGTGCCAAGCTTGTAGTGTTATACCCAATAAGACTTGAGGCTGTAATCGCTGCCAAAGGTGCTTCAACAAAGTACTGAGTAAATTGTGTGAATTCTAATGTAAATGTGGTATTTCAGTTTTTATTTTGCAAAAATGTCTAAACCTGTTTTTGTCATTATCAGGTATTGTGTGTAGATTGATGTGTGAAAAAAACGTTTTAATACATTTTAGAATAAGGCCATAACTGAACAAAATATGTAAAAAGTCAAGGGGTCTGAATACTTTCCGAAGGCCCTGTAGGTGTGATTCCTGAGTTAATTAAGCAATTAACATCCCATCATGCTTAGAATCATGTATGAACATGCTGTGCAAGCCATTATTTTGGCTACCATGGCTATGCCACCATAGGATTGAAACAATGGCTGTTGATGACTTTACAAATGCTATACACTGGGTGTACAAAACATTAAAAACACCTGCTCTTCTATGACAGACTGACCAGCTGAATCCAGGTGAAAACTATGATCCCTTATTGATGTCACTTGTTAAATACACTTCAATTAGTGTAGATGAAGGGGAGGAGACAGGTTAAATAATCATTTTTAAGCCTTGAGACAATTGAGACATTAAATCAAATCAAATATATTTATATAGCCCTTTGTACATCAGCTGATATCTCAAAGTGCTGTACAGAAACCCAGCCTAAAACCCCAAACAGCATGCAATGCAGGTGAAGAAGCACGGTGGCTAGGAAAAACTCCCTCGAAAGGCCAAAACCTAGGAAGAAACCTAGAGAGGAACCAGGCTATGATGGGTGGCCAGTCCTCTTCTGGCTGTGCCGGGTGGAGATTATAACAGAACATGGCCAAGATGTTCAAATGTTCATAAATGACCAGCATGGTCAAATAATAATAATCACAGTAGTTGTCGAGGGTGCAGCAAGTCAGCATCTCAGGAATAAATGTCAGTTGGCTTTTCATAGCCGATCATTAAGAGTATCTCTACCACTCCTGCTGTCTCTAGAGAGTTGAAAACAGCAGGTCTGGGACATGTAGCACGTCCGGTGAACAGGTCAGGATTCCATAGCCGCAGGCAGAACAGTTGAAACTGGAGCAGCAGCACGGCCAGGTGGACTGGGGACAGCAAGGAGTCATCATGCCAGGTAGTCCTGAGGCATGGTCCTAGGGCTCAGGTCCTCCGAGAGAGAGACAGAGAGAAAGAGAGAATTAGAGAGAGCATACTTAAATTCACACAGGACACCGGATAAGACAGGAGAAGTACTCCAGATTTAACAAACTGACCCTAGCCCCCCGACATAAACTACTGCAGCATAAATACTGGAGGCTGAGACATGGATTGTGCATTTGTGCCATTCAGAGGGTGAATGGTTCAGACAGAAGATTGAAGTGCCTTGGAACTGGGTAGTAGGTGCCAGGCCCACCGGTTTGTGTCAATAGCGACAACACTGCTGGGCTTTTCACGCTCAGCAACTTCCCGTGTTTATCAAGAATGGTCCACCACCCGAGGACATCAGACCAACTTCACACAACTGTGGGAAGCATTGGAATCAACATGGGCCAGCATCCCTGAGGAATGCTTTCGACACCTTGTAGAGTCCATGCCCTGAGGATCTTCTGAGGGGTGTTCCTAATGTTTGGTATACTCAGCGTATACTGTAGGCCTAAATAGCATCATTGATGATATATGAGTGATTAAATAGTTTCACTGTCGCCATCGAAGTCATTCCAAAAGGTAGGTTTAACAGAGAAAATAAAATGTGACCATACTTTGTTTTTAACAAGAATTTAAGCTTTCTGCCCATATAAGACATGTCTATGTCCTGGAAAGTTGGCTGCTACTTACAAAGTCATTCTAGTCACATTAGCGCACGTTAGCAACAACTGTCCTGGTTTAGGGACACCGAGCCCGTAGAGGTTAATCTAATTGCACTGTCCAATTTACAGTAGCTATTACAGTGAACAAATACCATGCTATCGTTTGAGGAGAGGGCACAACAACAAAACACTTTTATCAGGGTAACTGGTTTGATACATTCAACTCTGAAGGTAAATAATGTACTTATATTCAGTAATCTTGCTCAGATTTGTCGTCCTGGGGGTCCCAGAGATAAAATGTAGCACTGTTTAGTTTGATAAAATCCATTTTTGTATTCAAATGTAGGAACTGGGTTCTACAGTTTGAACCCCTGCTGTTTCTGCCCCACCACCACCAGGCCATCTAGATGTGTGAAGGTTAGTGTCTTTCTGTAGGGAGGCTAATGACCCATCGTGTGAGACATTCTTGGGATTGTGTAAACTTAAATGTTTTATTACTATAGCATTTTTATATGTTTTCGATAGTTATGTACTTGAAAATGTATCAATTGACCAATTCCGCTAATTTGAAAAAACTCCTGGCAGACTTGATACAAAATATAGTGTAGTAATGTAATGGAAAAGGAGGATACCTGATCAGTTGTACAGCTGAGTGCCTTCAACTGAAATGTGCCTTCTGCATTTAACCCAACCCCTCTGAATCAGAGATGTGCGAGGGGCTGCCTAAATCAACATCCACCTCTTTGGGGAACAGTGGGTTAACTGCCTTGCTCAGGGGGCAGAATGACAGATTTTTTACCTTGTCAGCTCGGGGATTCAATCCAGCAACCTTTCGGTTACTGGCCCAATGTTCTAACCACTAGGCTACCTGACATACTGTTTCACTGAATCAGTCTGAAATTTTTCACACACACTGCCATCTGGTGGCCAACATCTAAATTGTGCCTGAACTCATATTTGATTATATGACCTTTCTCTTGCTCTCAAAGATGATGAACATTTTTTTTTTTTTAAATGCATGTTTTTTTTTGTTTGTATTATCTTTTACCAGATCTAATGTATTATATTATTTTAAATTAATTTCAGATTTCCACAAACTTCAAAGTGTTTTCTTTCAAATGGTAGTCATTGACAAATATCAAGGCGAAGCAGGGCTTGCTTAAAACCCTGGATGAGAGACTGGAGGGTAACTGTAGATAGATCAATTCTCCAGTAGGGGGTGCAACCCAGCCTATAGTTTTTTTGCTGATATATATATATATATATATATATATATATATATATATATATATATATATTCAAAATACGTTGAAGATCTGACGTTGTTTTAAAGGTACAAATTCAACACATTTTATACAAGGTTTGTCTATGTTGAAAATTGGTTACCATGATGACATAATCCTGTTTTTGAAATTTCCACATCAATTCCACCATCAAAACTAAAATGTTAGACTTTTTTCAAATCCAATGTATTTTCCGTGTACATTCCACATCACAAACAATTTGACAAATTATGTTGAAAAAACATTTTTGAAAACATCCATAAAGAGATTATTTGTTGATTGATTATATCTGTTATTTTCCAATTGTCCAATTTGATCCCGAGCAGTAACATGTCCACAGTGAGCGCGTTGCCTCTTTTCTCTCCCCATCCTCTCTGTTCCAACATGTTTCCCACTCAGAGTAGTCAGAAAGTAGTAGTACAAGTGAAAACACCTTTGTTTATTCTGAGGGTGAGTCATAATCGTCTGAGAGGGCAAGATGAACAACTGTGATGATTCAATAGAACAAACTGCCCATTTAAGTGTTTTAAGAGTGGTGGACATAACCGGCCATTCAGGTGAATTAATGTGTTGTTTGTTTTGTTTAATCCAAAATTAATTTCATAACACCTTTACACACACCAAAGAAACTGAAGACACACAGCAAACAGGATTTAAATGAAATGTCAGTAAGTATTGAGCTTTATTTATGACGGATAGGATATGTGTACAGACATTGCAGGACGACCATGTCATTATCTGGGCTGTTTAAGGAGACAGGCTAGAAGCTGTGGTGATGATTACGAGCCTGAGCCTGAGCCTTGCGCGTGCCCGCGGAATCTATAAAAGAATGCGAGATGCACCCACTGAGCTGAGTGAAGTGAATTAGAGGCGATACGCGTGGTGGAGGAGGAGAGACACCTATACAGGAGGATAAATTTGGATTCAGCTAAAAGTCAGCTCCACAGAGAAACTAAATAGCACAGGTATGTTCAAAATGACATTTAGGCAACTTTTTCCCTCATCATGAATATCGCATCTCCTCCAATTGGTTTCTACTCCTGAGCATAACACGTCTCCAACATGCCATGCAGAGGGATTTGCGAATGAATGACTCAGCCATGCAACAGAATGACAGTGCACAGACCCTGGCACCAGAGGTTTGTGAGCAGGTGCTGGAGGATAATGCTGGACTGGGTTACGGTGGCTCTACTGGTAACCTGTCGCTGCGGTGCTGGCTATATTTCTTAAGCAAGGAATCTATCCTGGAACTGCAGGGCGATGGCTCCAGCATCACAGTGCGTGTGATGATAGCTCTGGTGTACTCCGTCGTGTGTGCACTGGGGCTAGTGGGGAACTCTCTGGCACTCTACCTGCTTCACTCACGCCACAGTCAGAAGCAGTCTTCCATCAACTGCTTTGTAATGGGCTTGGCTCTCACCGACCTGCAGTTTGTTCTCACACTCCCTTTTTGGGCTATTGACACGGCTCTGGACTTCCGCTGGCCCTTCGGCAAAGTAATGTGTAAGATCATCAGCTCCGTGACCGTCATGAACATGTACGCCAGCGTCTTCTTCCTGACTGCCATGAGTGTGGCACGGTACTACGCGGTGACCACGGCCCTCAAGATGCACAGCAGGCGGGCAGCGGCGGCTGGTGCCAAGTGGATCAGCCTGGGCATCTGGGTAGTGTCGCTGCTGGTCACCCTGCCCCATGCCATCTACTCCACCAGTGCCCAGCTGTACGACGAGGAGTTGTGTTTGGTGCGATTCTCTGAGTCGGGCAGCTGGGACCCTCAGCTGCTCCTGGGGCTGTACCAGCTACAGAAGGTACTGCTGGGCTTTCTCATCCCCTTGGTGGTCATCACTGTTTGTTACCTGCTGCTTCTGCGCTTCGTGCTGAGCCAACGCATCAGTGGAGCGACCAGCTCGGAGGGCTCGGAAGGCCGCCACAAGCACTGCTCCAAAGTCACCAAGTCGGTGGCCATCGTGGTGCTGTCCTTTTTTCTGTGCTGGCTGCCCAACCAGGCGCTGACACTGTGGGGCGCGCTGATTAAGTTTGACCTGGTGCACTTCAGCAACGCATATTACAACGCCCAGAACTACACCTTCCCTCTGACTGTATGTCTGGCTCACACCAACAGCTGCCTCAACCCTGTGTTGTACTGCATAATTCGCCGTGAGTACCGCACAGGCCTCAAAGAGCTGCTGCTGCGCGCCACACCCTCCCCAAGGAGCCTGGCCAACCTGCTGCCCCGCAAGGCCAAGGTGGCAGAGGCTCCCCCTGACATGGTGCTGGTCCAGATGGATGTTTGAGGCATTTCATGATATGCGTTTGTTGTGATTGAGGGAACAGCACCATCACAAGGAATGCCCATTAGGATGTGCCCTATTTTCTTTCCCCCTACTCAGATTCTCTTTGCCAGATGTGTTTTTCATCTGTCTCCTCCGGTGCTTCTCTGCCTTCCCGTAATTTGCCATGAATATGTAACAAGTAGCACTCATGTCAGGGGTCTCAATGAGTTCAAACCATAATGCTTCACCTTCTGCTTCGTACCTGCCAGATAAGACACAAGTTGCCATTCCACCTATGATCTCCATCAATTATCCATTTGTTTTCAATCATTTGAATTGGGTAATGTGCACTCAACAGAACACACTTTCTGCCGCGTATTGTATTCACGACATGATGAATAGATGAGACTGTCCATAGGATGCAAGAGTTTATTCAGACACACTAATGTCTGTGCAGGGTGTTATTGTCATGCAATTTAGTACCTTGTTATTGCATTTGTTCATGTCCTCCTATGCTATAACTGTCCTTGGTAGGTGTATCGATCCTTTAAATCATCAAATAAAACAGGAACTCAATTCTAATCTATTGATATGGTTCATTTGATATCATTTTGATTGGTGTTATTGTTATTACCAGAGCCATGTTAGCAAATGTCTCTCTCCAGGAAGCTTTGTTGTGTGCGCAAGCAACCGATTAGTAGAGTATTTTTTACTCCAAATAATATATATTTTTCTGATATAGACAAATAAAGGAGTGCGGTGGGAACACATTGTATGTGTGATAGAGCTGAATAGTTGATCAGAGGAACATACAGAGAGCAAGTTGTAGGTCACTGTCTTACACACTGCTGTACGCAAGGTCAGGGTCTCTTAGTGTGTCCACTAGAATGTACGAAAACTATTTTGATTTAAGGAATAGAAAAGTTGCATTACATTGCAACAACAAGACGACCTTGCTTACAGTCTTTGCTTTCTCTGTCTGTTAAACGTGAGCTGCGCACACACACTGAGCCGCTGCTTTGAGCCGTACAAAGTGAATTTATTATGGGATATCATCCTCCTACTCGTTCTTATATCTATATTAATAATTCAGTTTGAAGGAAATATATTTAAAAAAGTATGAAATAGTCGAAACCTTCAATGGAATGTGAACAAGTCTCTGTGAAATCATGTACTGTAAAGGTTATATTGCAAGAGCTACATGATTACTAATGTGATTCACCATTTTTTGTAATTGTGTTGCCTTGATCTCATTAGCTATATAAACTGTTTTAGTAAAGATTGAAATAAGATTTTAGTAAAATTGCAAGTGCATTATGTAGAACTAAGAAATAAACCAGTCAACTTGAACATCCTCTTTTGATGAATTGGGTCGTGTTTGAAATCAGAGCATATGGATGGGGATGTGGTATACACATGCAGGATCTTAATTTGAGCCAGTTCTATACAGCAGGAAAATAATCCTGCAGCAACAGGAAATGTGAATTATTATGTGGATTATAATTAATGGACATTTTGTAGGGGTTAATACATTTTTCATAAGGGAAAATTAAGTCTGAAAATTCAAAGTGGAAATTACAAACTTCAGAAGCCTTTTTAAACCTCAAATACACTACAAGTTTAAAATGTCCTGCATTGCAGGAAAGCTATCCTGCAACATTGTGATCAAATTCAGATCCTACAGCTTAGGGCTCCAGTGATGAAGTGGCTCTAATTGTGCTGTTAAGTACCTTAGAATAAGGGTTCACCAATAGGCGGCCCGATATTATTTGCCCCCCCCCTCAAGTTTTCTGAGCAAAAGTATACCAAGTATTCCCATGCATGAACAAAGAGGCATATGTGATCGTATCGCAATATAATTAAGGTTTTAAAATATTCTGTTTTTGTCAAATACTATATATGTTTGGGATTATTGCAGTCAATTTGCAGTGTACAAATGATTTATACATATGTTCTGGCACCCCGACCATCTGCTCAAGGAAAAATCGGCCTGTGGCTGAATGTCTTTGGGGACCCCTGCCTTTCATTGACATTCTCAGCATGCAGACAGGAATGTGGCTTTCTTTCTCACGTTGTAACGGCCATTGTTGGTGGAAGATGGTGAGGACCAAAATGCAGCGTGGTAAGTGTCCATATTGATAATTTATTTTCATAAGAACACTAAACAAACTAACAACGAAGAATGAACAAAACGAAACAGTCCTGTCTGGTGTAGACACAAAACAGAAAACAATCACCCACGAAACACAATAGAAAACAGGCTCCCTAAATATGGTTCTCAATCAGGGACAACAATTGACAGCTGCCTCTGATTGAGAACCATACCAGGCCAAACACAGAAATAGCAAATCATAGAAAAACTAACATAGACAACCCACCCAACTCATGCCCTGACCATACTAAAACAAAGACATAACAAAAGAACTAAGGTCAGAACGTGACACACGTAGCGTTAATTCTGAATTCACCAGGCTATTCTTCTTCTGCACTGAAAGACAAACTCTGGTGTTTACATCTGTCAAACTCTACCAAACATTCAGCCTGAGAAATGATGAGGATTCTTTCTTTTGTCAACCCCTAACAAATAAAATGCTTTGACACCACCAAGGGCTGCAGTGTCTGCTTGTTAACTCCTCTCCCAGGCACTTACAGCAATTTATCAATGAATCAGGGACCAATGCATATCCATAGGAAAATGTGTTTGCTATAATTCTGTTACGTTCCACTTGACTTTTAGCACTCTTTCTACTTATGCTGACATTGCCTTATAGCAATGCTTAGCAAAACATTCCGATTCATGATGAGCAAACTATTTGCAAACCATCTAAGAAATATAAATTGGTAATATCGTGATTGAAAGTGCAATCAGTAAACTACAGTCTAGACGTGTGCAGTATCTCTCCACTAATGATGTTACATATTGAGGCTCATGAATAATATAAGAAGTACAATGGGTCACGGAGACAGCCTATGAATACCAAAGCACATTGTCATAACCTTTATTTCAAATGAAGAGAGTTTTATTAAGTTCTCCCCAGTACTTGAAGGAGCGAGTGGAGATGGAGTCGAGAGGCACTTCCGGAGGTAATAAGCCAACTCATAAAACCTATTCTAGTAAGGTACTTATCTCTTTTTTCAGGGAGGATGGGGACAGGGAAGAGGACGGGGGATGGGACGATGATTTTAGAGAGCAAAGAAAGACAGAACACTTGATTTACCATACTGGGAGACTGTCTGAAGAGGAATCCTATTGAGATGCATTCAGCAGCTCACTGAGGAAAGGAGGATTCATCTTTATCTCCCATGAGGTGAATGACTGCGATTCATATTGACTGATTGCCATAAATGGCAGGGAGGACTGCAGATTAATTACTTTCATTGTTGAAACGTAGATCCATTCAGAAGCTTCCTAGGATTAATTGATTGCCTGGTTAAATGTAAACAGTAGATAGCATCTGCCGCGATTCCTCTCATCAGAGAATAGTTTTTTGTTTTTCCCCCCATCATCATTTCCTCTGATGGAAATTTTCCAGATACCTGTCAAATTATTCCACCTCTTCTGACCATTCCAACAACACACACATTCCAATCTTCAAGTCCATGATGGAATTAAATGTACTCTCATGTTGCCCGCAGCACCAGAAGGTGCTTATCTTTGAGTCCATTAAGAGCTGGGCCAAAACGAACTCTCATATTCCTAAAGCCTACTATTAATTCCTGACACTCTCCTCCCGACTTTGCATTTCCATCAACAACAACCCCCTCTGTATCTTACTTCCTCCCTCTCCTGGTGAATCTCACCCTCTACCACAGCTTTGATCCAGCTAAAAATGAAATCTCGACAGTTTTCAAAGTGCAAACTTCAGGCAAACTTCTCATGCCTACGCAGATTCATGACAACAAAGTGTGACAGTGGCAGGGATGCGCCCCTTTGACATCAAGGTCACTTTGACGTGACTCAGAGTATCATTGTGGCAGAAATGTACGCACACCCTTGATAGTGTGTGACTTTATCTAAAGATGTTCAATACACAGCATGTTACTCGCCTCATTGTACATCAAACTAGACAGGAAAGGAGATAATGACTACTACTTATAACAGCATCTCTGTCTACGGATAGGAGTAGAAATGGTTGCAGTAAACAATCATTTTTCAAGAAGGGCTATTTGTAATGATTGTGATATGTGGCCGTTTCATCGACTTCAGTTGCATGCATGTGGCCTGGGGAGAGCTAGGAGGGATCTCATGGTACAGAGACCCAGGGAGGCAGGTTCAATTCAAAACTTAGGCTTCTATTTAATGTTACATCAACACAAGCACTCCATGAGAATAGGCCTAAACTAGATCTTCAGTTATAAAACATGTTAAAACTGAAAAGTCTCTCTGCTCTACCATGTTGTAGGCTTTCTTTCAAGTCTGTCGTCGTTTAGGGCAGTGTGACAGCATCAATACGCTTGTTTTGAGTCAGTCTGGATAACCAATCTGCTACTTTTGTTGAATGCATCACAAACACACGGCATCTTCCTCATCCGACTTCCATTCAACAACAAGGAAGTGGAGATAATGACTAATACCCAGGGATGTAATCGGGTGTTAGTCATTATCTGTGAAAATTTCACAGGGGGACACTTTGACAAGTAAAAAACATTAGGGTCGTTCCATGTCGTTTCAGCAGGCCATGACCCTCACCATCTCAGATTGTTCTGAAATTGTTTCTGTAGTTAGAAACAGATAAGATAAGCATTCCGGCAATATTATTTTGCTGAAATTTAATTTGATCTGAGAAATTAAGCTAATTGATTGCACCCAAATTCACCATTTTAATTTATCGGATTCATATAATATTCAATAATTATAGTACCTACCATCTGATTTGGACCAAAGTGTTTTTGAACAATGGGTTAGACATGAGGAATCAAAAGAAATGGTCAACAGCCACCCATGGACACCCCACGCCATTCCCACCCCAGCAACGAGTATGTAGTATCAGTTCTCTATGTCTGACAAGTAGTATGGAACTGCGGCTGTCAGTATTGTCGATTTGATTTGATTTATTATTATAGTGCCATGCATCTTCAGGATGCCCAAATGGGCTTATAAAACACTGTATTTACTCTAGCAAAATACAATAATCATGTCCATATATCTACACATACATACATGTACAGTGCCTTGCGAAAGTATTTGGCCCCCTTGAACTTTGCGACCTTTTGCCACATTTCAGGCTTCAAACATAAAGATATAAAACTGTATTTTTTTGTGAAGAATCAACAACAAGTGGGACACAATCATGAAGTGGAACGACATTTATTGGATATTTCAAACTTTTTTAACAATTCAAAACCTGAAAAATTGGCCGTGCAAAATTATTCAGCCCCCTTAAGTTAATACTTTGTAGCGCCACCTTTTGCTGCGATTACAGCTGTAAGTCGCTTGGGGTATGTCTCTATCAGTTTTGCACATCGAGAGACTGAAATGTTTTCCCATTCCTCCTTGCAAAACAGCTTGAGCTCAGTGAGGTTGGATGGAGAGCATTTGTGAACAGCAGTTTTCAGTTCTTTCCACAGATTCTCGATTGGATTCAGGTCTGGACTTTGACTTGGCCATTCTAACACCTGGATATGTTTATTTTTGAACCATTCCATTGTAGATTTTGCTTTATGTTTTGGATCATTGTCTTGTTGGAAGACAAATCTCCGTCCCAGTCTCAGGTCTTTTGCAGACTCCATCAGGTTTTCTTCCAGAATGGTCCTGTATTTGGCTCCATCCATCTTCCCATCAATTTTAACCATCTTCCCTGTCCCTGCTGAAGAAAAGCAGGCCCAAACCATGATGCTGCCACCACCATGTTTGACAGTGGGGATGGTGTGTTCAGGGTGATGAGCTGTGTTGCTTTTACGCCAAACATAACGTTTTGCATTGTTGCCAAAAACTTCAATTTTGGTTTCATCTGACCAGAGCACCTTCTTCCACATGCTTGGTGTGTCTCCCAGGTGGCTTGTGGCAAACTTTAAACAACACTTTTTATGGATATCTTTAAGAAATGGCTTTCTTCTTGCCACTCTTCCATAAAGGCCAGATTTGTGCAATATACGACTGATTGTTGTCCTATGGACAGAGTCTCCCACCTCAGCTGTAAATCTCTGCAGTTCATCCAGAGTGATCATGGGCCTCTTGGCTGCATCTCTGATCAGTCTTCTCCTTGTATGAGCTGAAAGTTTAGAGGGACGGCCAGGTCTTGGTAGATTTGCAGTGGTCTGATACTCCTTCCAATTCAATATTATCGCTTGCACAGTGCTCCTTGGGATGTTTAAAGCTTGGGAAATCTGTTTGTATCCAAATCCGGCTTTAAACTTCTTCACAACAGTATCTCGGACCTGCCTGGTGTGTTCCTTGTTCTTCATGATGCTCTCTGCGCTTTTGACGGACCTCTGAGACTATCACAGTGCAGGTGCATTTATACGGAGACTTGATTACACACAGGTGGATTGTATTTATCATCATTAGTCATTTAGGTCAACATTGGATCATTCAGAGATCCTCACTGAACTTCTGGAGAGAGTTTGCTGCACTGAAAGTAAAGGGGCTGAATAATTTTGCACGCCCAATTTTTCAGTTTTTGATTTGTTAAAAAAGTTTGAAATATCCAATAAATGTCGTTCCACTTCATGATTGTGTCCCACTTGTTGTTGATTCTTCACAAAAAAATACAGTTTTATATCTTTATGTTTGAAGCCTGAAATGTGGCAAAAGGTCGCAAAGTACAAGGGGGCCGAATACTTTCGCAAGGCACTGTATATAAACATACATTCATAGGGCAGTGAAAGACTGTTGAGAAAACAAAACATTTAAAGTATAAAATGTATGTACCTTCCAAGCTTTGTAGGAAAGATTTGCAAACAGGAATACTTATTTCCTAAATAGCCATTCAAGTTTTTCTTCATCTCTAATCCAGAATAGTTCCTGTTTTCTTTGCAACATTTTAGCAAACAGTATAGTGCTCAAATCATCATATGTAGTATAATAAAACAGAATGTGCAGTTCATTCTCGACCTCCCCTAAATCACAGACAGTACATAGTCGCGCTTCTTCATCTATGTCATTGAACCTTCCTACTTCAATTGCCAGAGGCAGCATCCCGGCTCTCAACTGGGCACACAAGGACCTGTGGTGTTTTATCACAGTTAAAAACCTTTTTTATTTTTCTGTCCTCTGGCATATTGATGAGGCGGTTCCATAACCTAATCATTTCACCCCTCTGTCTTATTTCACAGGACTCCAAACATATGACTCCTTGAATAGCAACGCTTGGGTCCAAACCCAGAAAACATTGTATGGCTCTATTTATCAATATAGTTCGCTGTTTGGTTCCCAGATTCCAGATTCCAGCAGCACAGTTCAAGGTCTTCACATATTTTCTGTTTACTTACTACAGACCCCAACCCTCTACTTGCAGAATCTGATAAACACTTTATACCTTCTTCAAAGGTCATACATTCATCAAAAAGGAAACCAATGTACTTCAAGAAGGACAACCATCTCTGCAGTACTCCACCAATCAGGCCTTTGTGGTAGGCTGGCCAGGCGGAAGCCACTCCTCAGTAAAAGGCACATGACAGCCAACTTGGAGTTTGCCAAAAGGCACCTAAAGGACTCTGACCATGAGAAACACGATTCTCTGGTCTGATGAAACCAAGATTGAACTACTCTTTGACCTGAATGCCGTTGTTCGAGATGCAGTGCTTGGCCCTTTCTGAATCTCCTCTTACAGAACCTTAGCTTGTTGTCAAAGATATGTTGACACTGTTTAAACTCTTCTCTTAAACTTATTTTCATTGATTGTCTTTACATTTTAGGAACTTATTTTCTGCAACTCTTATTACAGACTGTAAATAACTTAACTCTTTATTCCAATATGGTTTATTCTCACCTCATAGCAGTAATAGCACCATCTAGTGGTCAGAACCTGGTAATATCAGGATGTTGGATGGGATATAAACTTAACTTCAATGACTAATTTCTCTGAACAGGGAAAAAAATCCAAATTCACTGAGAACACATTACATAAGATGAAGAAACAATACTATGAGCCGCAGTTCCATACTACTTGTCAGAAACATAGAACTGATACTACATACTCGTTGTTGGGGTGGGATTGGCATGGAATGTGGGGGTCCGTGTGTGGCTATCGACAATTTCTTTGGATTCCTCATGTCTAACTCATTGTTAGAAAACGATTGGTCCAAATTGGATGTTAGGTACAATATTTATTGAATATTATATGAATCCTATAAATTGTAAACAATTAGCTTAATTTCTCAAATTATATTTAAGCAAACTAAAGTTGCAGAAATGCTAATCTCATCTGTGAACAATCTGATATGGTGGGTTGTCACGTTCTGACCATAGTTCTTTTGTGTTTTCCTTGTTTTAGTGTTGGTCAGGACGTGAGTTGGGTGGGCATTCTGTTTTGTGTGTCTAGATTGTTTTTCTGTGTTCGGCCTAGTATGGTTCTCAATCAGAGGCAGGTGTCGTTAGTTGTCTCTGATTGAGAATCATACTTAAGTAGTCTGGGTTTCACTGTGTTTTTGTGGGTGATTGTTTCCGTGTTTTACACCACACGGTACTGTTTTCTGTTTTCGTTATTGACGGTACGTTTGTTTTGTATAGAGTGTTCAGTTTATGTGTTTAATAAACAACCATGGACACTTACCACGCCGCATATTGGTCCTCCGATCCTTCTCGCCTCTTCTCTTCAGACGAAGAGGAGGAAAACCATTACATGGGTGTTGAAATCTTCTTTCTTGTGCTTTTTGAGGTGGAATGACCCATTAGTCAAGCTGAATGTCCGGTCATGTGAGTTATCCAATTTACTTTCCAATTACATCCCTGCTAGTACTTACAGATGACATCTCTCCCATCAACATTATTTAATGTCTGTAACTGAAAATATGATTTTTGGAAAGTAGATTTCAACCCAACTTGGTTCCCAGTTGTAACATCTGGGTTCTTGCTATGGTAAAAGCCTGTCATAATAATGAGCAGGTCAAATACGGCAACCAAAGTGCAGCACATCACAACCAGGTCACCCCTATGTGAACCTATAAGGTCAGAGCGCAGAGAGCTCTAATTCCGCTTACAGCCAGTCTGATAGCCTTTCAGCTCCCCAGGCCATTCAGCACTAGAGAGCTTTAAATCCATGCAGTGCAAAGATCAATGAAAAATGGCATGAGAGATGTGATGACTTCTATGTAATTGCCTGAATCACTGCACGAATGCTAAATGTTCGGCCCATGTGTCCCCTACGTATTGAAAATGACAGAGCGATAGTAATTCCATAACTGCATGATAATAATTGAGAGCTCAGCATTCGGAGACCTTTCCCAGCTGCCCGGCTTGGATAAGGATCGTGACCAGCTCAGGGACAATGGATCAGCTCTGAAATACCAGCCCAGTCATTGTTTCAAGCCTTATCAAATTGTCTCACGTTGTAATAAACCTCTCTCTCTCCCCCTTTGCACCAGGAAGCATCAGGAAGCCTGTCCCTTGCCATCATTATCACCTGCGTCAGGACAAGCAGCTGAGACAAAACAAACAACCTTACACCACTCTCACTCCAGGTGTGCTGTCAAGGCCCATAAAGGTTGATTTGTGACACTGTGTCACAACTTGACCTTATCATGTTTTATGGCTTGAAGAAATGTGCATCTATAATTTGCACATGACAAGTGTTGAAAATCAATCCCATTGCAGTACATAGTTGGGTATTTATATAAGACTTCAACATAACCCTAGGCTACCACATAGAGAAAATGTATTAGAAATGAATAGAAAACCTCTCATCCAATAAGATTGATTAATTGATTAGGTTTAAATGGAAATCTTCCAGATGCTCAAAGCCCGTTACAATATAAAGGAGGGGGCAGGATGGGGGGTAATACAAAACAAAATAATTTAAAACTTTGGAAATATCATTGAGTATGAGCAGATAGCACCGGTAATGCATACTGTATCCAAATCAAAATTCCACGATGACATGCAATATCCTGAATTATGGATGATTAAATTATTTAGCTGTGCTGTGAGACACAATGGAGTCATGTGGCTTGTTTCTTAGTTGACGGATGTATTTCAATTACTATTATAACTGCTGTTCTGTTATTGAATAACTATTGTTGAATCAACAACATGCAAATAATAAACGGTGTAGTTTTTCTGCTATTTGAATCACAGTCTATTTCTATCACATTAATCCAGCTATTTTTTAAGGGAGCTCTCCCACTGATATTTCTGAAAATCAGTGAGAGATTGACTGCGTTTCTGTGACAACACCTCCCTTAAAACCAGGGCAGTGAGATTCACAGGATGTTCAGTTTAAATTGTAGCAATGTCTTCTCTGTGAAATTATTTGACTTGTGAGCATGTAATACAGCTTCTTACAGTTTCTCAGCAAAGCCAACATTTGTCCTATTTTCAAAATACATTTTTCTGTTTCCAATATATTACTGTATCCTATATATTTGCGAAAGGGTCCCCCTGAGGAAGAATGGATTTTTTTATTTATTTGCAGAGTATTTTGTGAAAGTTCAAGGGGATAAAATAACCCACGTACAGGGCCTTCAGAAAGTATTCACCCCCTTGACTTTTTACACATTTTGTGTTAAAGCCTGAATTTAAAATGTATTAAATTGAGATGTTTTGTCACTGGCCTACAAACAATACCCCACAACGTCAAAGTGGAATTAGGTTTTTAGAAATGCTTACAAATGAATAAAGAATGAAAGCTGAAATGTTTTCAACCCCTTTGTTATGACAATGTAAGTAGTGCGCTGAGAGTTGGGAAGCAAGTACAGGGGGTGAGTGTTTTAATAAGTAAACAATAAACACAAAACAAACAAACACGAAACAAACAACTGCAAAAAGAAATATTGCAAAGAATTTGGCAAAGCAATCCACTTTTTGTCCTGAATACAAAGTGTTATATTTGGGGCAAATCAAATACAACACATTACTAAGTATCACTGTCAATATTTTCAAGCATAGTGGTGGCTGCATCATGTTATGGGCATGCTTGTCATTGTTAACGACTGGGGAGTTTTTCAGGGTTAAAAAAAGAACGTAATGGAGCTAAGCACAGGCAACATCCTAGAGGAAAACCTGGTTCAGTCTGCTTTACACCAGACACTGGGGGAGGAATTCACCTTTCAGCAGAACATCGACCTAAAACACAAGGACAAATATCCACTGGAGTTGTTTACCAAGAAGACAGTGAATGTTCATGAGTGGCCTAGTTACGGTGTTGACTTAAATCGCCTTGACAATCTATGGCAAGACATGAAAATGGTTGTCTAGCAATGATCAACAATCAATTTGACCAAGCTTGAAGAATTTTCTAAAGAATAATGGGCAAATGTGGTACAATCCAGGTCTGGAAAGCTCTTAGAGATTTACCCAGAAAGACAAACAGCTGTAATAGCTGCCAAAGGTGCTTCTGCAAAGTATTGACTCAGGGGTGTGAATACTTATTTAATCACGATAAACTGAGTATACAAAACAGGTAAATCCAGGTGAAAGCTGTGATCCCTTATTGATGTCATTTGTTAAATCCACTGTGTAGATGAAAGGCAGGAGACAGGATAAAACATTATTTTTAATCTTTGAGACAATTGAGACATGGATTGTGTATGTACACCATTCAGAGAGTGAATGTGCAAGACAAAATATTTAAGAGCCTTTGAACAAGGTATGGTAGTAGGTGCCAGAACTTTTTTCTTCCACTTTGATAGATTATTTTGTGTAGAAAACATTTAATAGATTTTAATCCCCCCAAAATTAATAGATTTTAAACCCAATTTGTAACACAACAAAATGTGGACAAAGTCAAGTGGTTTGAATACTTTCTGAAGCCACTGTACCTTATAACTTATAACTTAAAAAGTCGAAAACTTTAACAGCATCCATATAAAGTAGCCCCTGCTTCCTGGAAAGATGTGTTAAAATAAACGTGTAAGACTTTAGCACTACTGTTTGCACACCCGCTTGTGGCCTACATTCTAAATGTGTGATCAGAATCATGTGAATTTAGGACATGCAAATCATTCAGAGTTCTGAGATACATAATTAATTAAGGTTCATTACTGTGGATTGGAAATAACTGAAGGTACAAATTATGTAAATTAGCAATTCCCAGTGCCAGTTCCAGTGCCAGCTCCACCTCAAGTCTCGATCCTGCAATTGCTGTGAAATTGTGTTAATTGATCTAGATTATGCTCCTATCCATTATGTGATAGGGCCACTTTTCATATCTGCTCTCAGATGGTACAAGATTAGAGACTTTAGCATACATCAGTTCATGAAATATAGCAGTTGATAACGTTTCAATATGTAACTCTTAGTGCAATGTACTACTTTCATTCAATGATTTTGTGTGTTGTGCGCTGGATTGTTGTTTGACCATTACTATTTACCAAGTCTATGGTGGCGTCAGTGTCGGTCTCGTCAGGAAAAAAAAATAAGACCTTCGCCAAAACAAAGATGATTCTGCCGAGTTGTTTAAGGAAAAAAAGAGAGGAATGCTCCACATCACTCTCTCACTTGAGTATCTTACCTAGTTATTTTCTGATGATATCATTTTGCTCTTTTGTAGCTTTGGCAACTATGTGTGTGCTTTCTATTACTGTTTACTCTCCCTGTAGGCTTTACAGACGCTTCCCACCCCTTGGCCACAACCCTTCTAATTTAGTGTAGCCTGCGCGCACAACCCATGTGGAATTTCTGCTGTCTGGCAGAGTTTGGAACTGCCGATCTGCGGTCAAGAACATTGAGTTCATCTCAGCCTATGCTGCCCTTCAGTATCTTGCCCTTTTGGCCTTGACAGAGACATGGATCACCCCAGAGAACACTGCTACTCCAGCTGCTTGCTCTTCATCTGACTACGTTTTCTCTCATAGTCCAAGAGCATCTGGTCGTCGCTATGGTGGCACAAGGCTACTCATTTCCCCTAACTGGAGATGTTCTCTTTTCTCCCTCTCTCACGTGTCCATCTCCTCATTTGAATTCCATGCTATCACTGTCACTTGTCCACTCAATCTTAACATTGTTGTCATCTATTGCACCAGGTGCCCTTGGAAAGTTACTCAATGAGCTTGTCACCTTGAGAAGCTTGTTTCCTGATGATGGCTCACCGCTCTTCATACTTGGCGGCTTCAACCTCCCGACGTCTGCCTTCGATTAATTTCTTTCCAATTCTCTCTTTCCCCTCCTTGCCTCTTTCGACCTCACCCTTTTCCACTCCCCTCCAACTCACAAGGCAGGCAATACGCTTGACCTCATCTTTACTAGAGGCTGTTCGCCTATTTATTTCACTGCAACCCCCCTTTGGGTCTCTGACCCCATCCCCTTCTCTTTTCTCCAAACCATCTCAGGTGACCTTCTCCCATTCCTCACTTCCCTCATCAACTGCTCCCTGACCACTGGCTGCTTACCCTCGGACTTCAAAATGGCCCGAGTCACTCCACTCCTCAAGAAATAAACACTCGACTCATCTGATGTCAAAAACTATATACCTGTATCCCTTCTTGCTTTTCTTTCCAAAACACTTGATCGTGCTGTATCTGATCAACTCTCTCACATGACGTGGAGAGGATCTGAGTCTGCACCACGTACTCTTACTACTGGTGTCCCCCAGGGCTCGGTTCAAGGCCCTCTCCTTTTCTCTCTATACACCAAGTCACTCGGCTCCGTCATATCCTCACATGGTCTCTCCTATCAATGCTATGTGGATGACACTCAATTACTTTTCTCCTTCTTCCACCTTCTGACACCAAGGTGGCGACACACATCTCTGCATGCCTGGCAGATATCTCAGCTTGGATATTGGTCCACCACCCCAAGCTCATCAAGATGGAGCTGCTCTTCCTCCCATTCAAAGACCATCACAGTAGATAACTCCACAGTGTCGCCTTCCCAGAGTGCAAAGACCCTTGGCGTGACCCTGGACAAGACCATGTTGTTCTCTGCAAACATTAAACCAGTGACTTGCTCCTGCAAAGTCTTTAAATGGATAGTTTGGGATTTTGGAAATGAAGAACTTTACCTACTTCTTCAGAGTCAGATGAACTCTGGAGAACATTTGTATCTCTGCGGCCAGTATGAAAGAAGTTAGAGGCCGTTTCACGCCAAAGCAAACTAGTGTCTTCGGATATAGCTAAAGACTGTCTACAGGTGCAGCTAGCCATTCTTTGTGCTAAGCTAGCGAAACGTCCTATGATATCCTTCATACTGAATGCAGACACATAAAAATGCTTTATTATAAACTACAAGCACTACACTCAGCAGACCAGGGCAATCCCTCAGTCCAGGTGAATATAAAATCGATGCATAAAAAAAATCTAATTAAGAGAAAACGACACAAGGTGTTTTGGTGCACACGCAAGAATGCATCGCTTAGCTCTGTCAAAGATGTGAGTGTCTTTGTAGAGGAGAGTTCAGAGAATGTAGAGACAGGCCTTGAGACTCTGCTGTATCCTCAGGTATGGAAAGTGAAGCTTCATCCAAGCATGAACTGCCTTGAAGTACTCTGTGATCACTCTCACTTACTGTATGTTTACCCACCGCACTGCTGGTGGATAGGTAAAAACAGCATCAAACAAGGTAACACAAGGTACTCCGGGCAGAGACATAGAAATGTAGGGATATAGGAATGGTCTGTTATAGTTTCTGTAAATGCAGCAAGCTACTTTATAATGAAGCCGTATTATGTCATTAAAGTGTTTTGATGAAATATCTCCTGTTTTCCTACATCCATTTCTATTGAAAGAAGAAGAATTATCAAAGACTTGCCGCGGGTGACACAGATTGAAGTTGGTTGCTCTTATCTTGTAAGGAGCATAAAGATACACTACATTCAGAATTGGTTCTGCCTTCTGTGGGTTTCAGTTTTAAAAATAAATGAAATCAAACTACTTGAAATTATACTGCATTCATAATTTCATTAACAATAACACATTTAAGAGCTTTTCAAATAAAAATGGCACAAATACAATATGTAAGAGGTCGGCATGGGAGTGGACAGGTGTCACTACGCCTATCAGTCAACAGGTCCAGATTCCAAAAAGGTCCAGATTCCAACAGGTCCATATGCCCAATGCCTCACATGTTACACTGGTTACACATGTTGAAGCTTAATATACTAAAAGCTGTTTTCATAATGGTAGATTTGCACCATATTCCAGTCAGACATTTACTAGTATTATTGATTATGTGCAATATTGTCACGCTCGTTAGTATAGATGGACCAAGGTGCAGCGTATGTAGAGTTCCACATTATTTATTAGAGAGTGAAACTTAGAAAAAAAAAAAACAATAAAGAATAAACAAACCGTGACGACAATGCAGTGCTAACAGGCAACTAAACAAACAATATCCCATAACCCACAGGTGGAAAAAAATAAACTTAAGTGTGATCCCCAATTAGAGACAACGATTACCAGCTGCCTCTAATTGGAAATCACCGCAAAACCTGAAACAAAAAGGGAGGGTTAGGGGGGGGGGGGTGTCTAGTGTCGGTGGCAGCTCTGGTGTGGGGCAAAGTACCCGCTCATCCGCCAGCATCTGGGGCGGCTCTGGTGCGGGGTGAAGTACCCGCTCATCCTGCGGATCCAGCCATGGACCCAGGCTGAACACTGTGCCTGGACTGGACCTAGATGCCGAGGAAGGCTCCTGCCTTGGAGTGGGACTGGACGCCGTGTCTGGACTGGACATCGGTGCAGGGAAAAGCTCCCGCCATGGAGCTGGACTGGACGCTGTGCCTGGACTTGGCACCAACGCCGAAGAAGACTCTGGCCTTGGAGCTGGACTGGACGCCATGCTTTGACTGGGCATCAGCGCAGGGGAAGGCTCCGGCCATGGAGCTGGAGGTTCCGGACCGCGGGACCGTCGCCGGAGGCTCCGGACCGCGGGACCGTCGCCGGAAGCTCCGGACCACGGAACCGTCGCCGGAAGCTCCGGACCGCGGAACCGTCGCCGGAAGCTCCGGACCGCGGAACCGTCGCCGGTAGCTCCGGACCGCGGAACCGTCGCCGGAAGCTCCGGACCGCGGAACCGTCGCCGGAAGCTCCGGACTGGGAACCGTCGCCGGAAGCTCCGGACTGGGGAGGCGCACTGGAGGCCTGATGCATGGGGCCGGCACAGGTGGCCCCGGACTGGTGAAACGCACTTCAGGGCGAGTACGGGGAGAAGGCACAGGACGTACCTGACTGGGAACACGCACTTCTTTTTTTGACACTTATTTTGGTGAATTTTACCCCCTTTTCTCCCCAATTTCGTGGTATCCAATTGTTAGTAGTTACTATCTTGTCTCATCGCTACAACTCCCGTACGGGCTCGGGAGAGACGAAGGTCGAAAGCCATGCGTCCTCCGAAACACAACCCAACCAAGCCGCACTGCTTCTTAACACAGCGCGCACCTCAAATACACATCAAGTTTTAAATGTATTGCATTGCAGGAAAATTCTCCTGCAACATGGGGATCAAATTAAGATCCAACATCTGTGGTGAACACCTTTCAATGACGATGTGAGAAGCAGGCAGATGGATTGTCTGATTGTATTACCTGGAGTGTCTGTTCTGGAACAGAACCATGTAAGCCCTGGTATGCACTGACCATTCCCACTAGTCACAGACATCAATTCAACGTCTATTCCAAGTTGGTTCAACGTAATTTATTTGAAATGATGTTGAAACAACATTGATTTAACCAGTGTGTGCCCAGTGGGTTGTTTCTTATTCATTGGAATCTACCACCATGTCCTTGGAAGCACTTGAGCTCCCTGAAGGTGGGTTGAATTGAAAGAAAATTGAACTTGTATTTATTCAGGGGAGCCCAGTTAAGGCCAGGGTCTGATTCATAATAGTACAAACATTTTCACAATCAAGAAAATGAACTTTCCAAATAATACAACAAGAAAAAATTAATAAATGCAACACCAGAGTCCTAAACTGCCCTAGACACCAGGGAATCAAGATTGTGCAGGTTATTCCAACAATGGGGGACACTAAAAGTAAAGGAGGATTTGATTGAGACCAGAGGAACCTCAAGACTTAAACAACCCTATGAGCGGGATTGGTAGCTCATTCTTTTATACGTTAGCAACAAAGTTAGGTAATTTGGAAGCTTGGGTAGTAGAGAGTTGTAAACAAAAAGGGAGTAATGAATGGATCTATGGGACTTCAATGAGGACCAGCCAACCTTGAGATACAGGATGCAGTGGTGAGAATTTAAACTATCACGTGTGATAAAGTGAAGAGCGCTGTGGTAGTTGGCATACAAAGGATTAAGAGTAGTGGCTGCTGCAATCTGGTAAATGGTGTCACCGTAGTCAAGAACTGTCAGGAAAGTTGACTGTACAATCCTGAAAAACTCCCCAGTCCTTAACAATTACAGACATGCCCATAACATGATGCAGCCACCATTATGCTTGAAAATATGGAGTGGTAGGTACTCAGTAATGTGTTTTATTGGATTTTCCCCAAACATAACACTTTGTATTCAGGACAAAAAGTTAATTGCCTTGCCAAATCTTTGCAGTATTACTTTATTGCCTTGTTGCAAACAGGATGTCTTTTTTTTTAAAACATATTTTTGTTCCCCCTCAATTTCATGGTATCCAATAGATACTTACGGTCTTGTCCCATTGCTGCTACTCCCCTATGGACTCGGGAGAGGCGAAGGTCAAGAGCTATGCATCCTCCACAACACAACCCTGCCAATCCTCACTGCTCTCTTAACCCGGAAGCACCCACAAGGAGTCGCTAGAACACAATGGGACAAGGAAATCCCAGCCAGCCAAACCTTCCCCTAACGACGCTAGGCCAATTGTGCACCACCTCACGTATCTCCCGGGTTCGATCCTGGATCCTGATCCTGTGACGCAGCCCAGGATTGAACCCAGGTCTGAAGTCCCGCCTCATGCCTTAAATTGCTGTGATGCAGTGAGTTAGACCATTGAACCACTCGGGAGGCACTAGAATGCATGTTTTGGAATATCTTTATTCTGTAACAGGCTTCCTTCTTTTCACTCTGTCATTTAGGTTAGTGTTGCAGAGTAACTACAATGTTGTTGATCCATCCTCAGTTTTCTCCTATCACAGCCATTAAACTGTTATAAAGTCACAATTGGAAACAGTTGGAAGGAAGCCTGTATCTTTGTAGTGACTGCGTGTATTGATACACCACCCAAAATGTAATTCACAACTTTACCATTCTCAAAGGGATAGTCAATGTCTGTTTGTTTTATTTTTACTCATCTACCAATAGGTTCCCTTCTTTGCAAGGCATTGGAAATCCTCCCTGGTCTTTGTGATTGAATCTGTTAAAAATCATTGTTCGACTGAGGGACCTCATAGATAATTGTATCTGTGGGGAACAGAGATGAGGTAGTCATTCAAAAATCATGTTAAACACTATTATTGCACACAGTGAGTCCATGCAACTTATTATGCAAATGTTTTATCCTGAACTAATTTAGGCTTGCCATAACAAAGGGTTTGAATACGTATTGACTCAAGACATTACACCTTTCGGAAAGCATTCAGATCCCTTGACATTTTGTTATGTTACAGCCATATTCTAAAATGGATGTAATTGTTTTTTTTCCCCTCATTAATCTACACACAGTACCCAATATGACAAAGCAAAAACAGTTTTTTGGAAATTTTTGAAAATGTATATATTTTTAAATTTATGTCTGAAATATCACATTTACGTAAGTATTGAGACCCTTTACTCAGTACTTTGCTGAAGCACCGATGGCAGTAATTACAGCCTCGAGTCTTCTTGGGTATGACACTACAAGCTTGGCACACCTGTATTTGGAGAGTTTCTCCCATTCTGCTCTGCAGATCCTCTCAAGCTCTGTCAGGTTGGATGCGGAGCGTTGCTGCACAGCCATGGTCAAGTCTCTCCAGAGTTGTTCAATCAGGTTCAAGTCTGGGCTCTGACTGGACCACTCAAGGACATTCAGAGACTTGTCCCGAAGCCCTTCCTGCATTGTCTTGGCGTGTGCTTAGGGTTGTTGTCCTGTTGGAAGGTGAACCTTCACCCCAGTCTGAGGTCCTGAGCGCTCTGGAGCAGGTTTTCATCAAGGATCTTAAATCCGTTCATCTTTTCTTGGATCCTGACTAGTCTCCCAGTCCCTGCCGCTGAAAAACATCCCCACAGCATGATGCTGCCACCACCATGCTTCGCTGTAGGGATGGTGACAGATTTCCTCCGGACGTAACGTTTGGCTTTCAGGCCAAATAGTTCAATCTTGGTTTCATCAGACCAGAGAATTTTGTTTTTCATGGTCTGAGACACCTTTAGGTGCCTTTTGGCAAACTCCAAGCAGGCTGTCATGTGCCTTTTACTGAGGAGTGGCTTCCTTCTGGACACTCTACCATAAAAGCCTGATTGGTGGAGTGCTGCAGAGATAGTGGTCCTTCTGGAAGTTTTCTCCCATCTCCACAGAGGAACTCTGGAGCTATGTCAGAGTGATCACCTCCCTGACCAAGACCCTGACCCCCGATTGCTCAGTTTGGCTGGGTGGCCAGCTCTAGGAAGAGTCTTGGTGGTTCCAAACTTCTTCCATTTAGGAATGATGGAGGTCACGGTGTTCTTAGGGACCTTCAATGCTGCAGAAATGTTTTGGTACCCTTCCCCAGATCTGCGCCTCGACACAATCCTGTCTGGAAGCTCTACGGACAATTCATTTGACCTCATGGCTTGGTTTTTGCTCTAACATGCACTGTCAACTATGTGACATATACTGTAGACAGCTGTGTGCCTTTTCAAATCATGTCCAGTCAATTGGATTTGCCACAGGTGGACTCCAATCAAGTTGTAGAAAGACCTCAAGGATGATAATTGGAAACAGGATGCACCTGAGCTCAATTCCGAGTCTCATAGTAAAGGGTCTGAAAACCTATGTAAATAAGGTATTTCTGTTTTCTATTTTTAAAACATTTGCCAGAATTATTTTCACTTTGCCTTCATGGGTTTGTTTGTAGATTGATGAGTACATTTGTTATTTAATACGTTTTAGAATAAGACTGTAACGTAACAAAATGTGGAAAAAGTCAAGGGGTCTGAATACTTTCCGAATGCACTGTATGCTGGGTCAGGATTATCATTGAAAAGGGGATGCTGTAAAATCCATATAGTATAATAATTAATGCCATTTAGCAGATGCTTATCCAAAGTGACTTACACTAGTGCATGCATACATTTTCGTGTTGGTGACCTCAGCTGGATATGGATTTGGGTTACATATACACCCATCACAATCTGATGAATTGCATTGTTATTGCTCAACAAATGGATTGGCAAAGTCAAAACAATAAACACAGACCTTAATAGTAAAAAAGGACAAAAACAAATCAAAATAATTATGATAATGAGCCTTAATTACAGTAAATTGACAAGTAACAACGACTAGATGAGATTTACATAACAATCTTAGTCTAGTCTACTCAATGCATAAAGAGTGTTTAGTTTGATTACTGTCATTGATGATGCCATTAATAAGTCACTAGTATGTGTGTGTACTCTTTGTGTGTGTGAGTACATAATAATATGTTCAATAGTATGTGTGTGTACTCTTTGTGTGTGTGAGTACATAGTAATATGTTCAATAGTATGTGTGTGTACTCTTTGTGTGTGTGAGTACATAATAATATGTTCAATAGTATGTGTGTGTACTCTTTGTGTGTGTGAGTACATAATAATATGTTCAATAGTATGTCACAGCCACATAATTTTTGCAACATTTACAAAATCTAAATATGGAACACATGACCCATCAAAAGAAAAAGCAAGTGTTGTTGAAGTTGAAACGTATACACTTGTTAAAGCGCAGACAAGTCTGCCCAAAGATTGACATCCTCATTTCAGTCTACTCAATACATAAACAGCTTCTCGCTCTTTGAGCCCCTTCCTTATTTCACTTTAATGACGATACTGGAGTATTATTTCAAATAGGGCATTTACTGACAAAAATCTTTCTGAATTACCATCCATAAGTCTAAATGCATGCAATAATCTGTTGACCAGAATTTGTAAGAATTTTTAGAAAACATTATTATACTGCAACCTGATATGTCATGTTTATATGTATTCATCTCCTCCTCTAAGACCAACTCATCATGTTTCAATGTTGTTAATTGTCTGACATTCTACATCCGCGGGCCTTTATCTCTACAACATAACCATGGATACAAAAACATTAGCTTACATTCACTGGCAATTATATGATTTTTGCAAAGACATTTTCAGAATAACCTCGTAACATACACGCTCACACTACCTCTCAATATACAGGGATGCCACTCGCTGCTTTGCTTTCATACTGTAAACAAGTAAATTAAGAGAGATTATGATTTACTGGCTATTTCAGAACTAGATATTAGACAATAACACAATGGGCCACTTATCAGCCAGATCCTGTTCAGTGGACAGACTCTATAGATGTCTCTCAAGGAAAACGGAATCATCATGGCTGTAGTGACTGATAACCTTGTTATTAATAGTATGTCCTCAATCATCCTCACCATCGGTCTGATCTATCATTGTTTAGGATGTTAAAAAAAGACAGGAACAATTTGCAGGACTTTTTTTGCTAACAGTTTGGTCCATAACCATCAACTGCAAAGGACCTATAAAGGTAGATGGGCACTTCCAGCTCTATTGAGGTAGGCTATGAAGTATCTGAATAAAGTCGCTTTTCACCCGATTATCATTTTACTTTTGGGGGAATTTGAATATCTTGCTTTTACATCTGGAAAATGAGGTCACTCAATAAATGGATGAACTCAACTAATTTGGCAACAACATGGAGAGTCACAGAGGAGTATCAGTGACATATGCAAGTAAGATTGCTCCCATAAATAGATGTGCTAGTTGCTGATGGAACAACAGTGTGGGAGCAAATCTCTATGTGAAGTGATGGGCAGATAATTAAGAATGAATGAGTCGAGTTGTGTTGAAGGGTCCCTTGGTCACACTGAGACACTTCCCTTATGGAAAAAGATTGCAGTCAAAGTGCAGTATAGCTGCAGTACACTGTAGTATGACTCCAGTCAGAGTGCAGTATAACTGCAGTACACTGTAGTATAACTCCAGTCAGAGTGCAGTATAACTGCAGTACACTGTAGTATAACTCCAGTCAGAGTGCAGTATAACTGCAGTACACTGTAGTATAACTCCAGTCAGAGTGCAGTATAACTGCAGTACACTGTACTATAACTCCAGTCAGAGTGCAGTATAACTGCAGTACACTGTAGTATAACTCCAGTCAGAGTGCAGTATAACTGCAGTACGCTGCAATTACTGCATCCAAAATACCACAGTCGACTGCAGTTACTGCACTTTTAACACAGGGTCAAGAGTGGGTCAAAAGGAAAAACAGGGAAGCTTGTTGAGACAACAGTAAGAGTGGTTGGGAGTGTGTGGGCTGCAATGAAAGCCTGAGTCACAAACCTTTTCTGATTCTACTCTTCATTAAATCCTGAAACACACAGAGAATCTCACTGCCGATAGACTGCCGTTAGGTACTTATCACAGTGGGTCCATTTTCTTGCTAGAACAAGAGCGGTACCTGCTGCATGCCGACCCGGTAGCGACCAACCTGCCGTTTCTACTTGTAGAATCGCAATGCTCGTCAGTTGCCAACAACTTGACTTAGAGCCAATCAATGAACACAAACCCCCACGTGCAGGAGCCAACAGGAGTGACAACAAAAAAAAAAAAAAGTTTTTTTTTCTCCATACAGTACATCCACTGTTAAATGTCATGGGCCAGTCACACTTCATATGCAATGTAGGCTATGGGATAGTAGCTAGCTCAGTACACAAATGCAATGCACACAACAAGAAAAACTTCCTCCAAGCTAGCTAAACACTGTAGCTCTTAGAAAAAAAGTTCCTATCCAGAACCTAAAAGAGTTCTTTGACTGTCCCCATAGGAGCACCTTTTGATGAACCATTTTTGGTTCCAGATAGAACCCTTTTTCCACAGAGGGTTCAACATGGAACCCAAAAGGGTTCTACTTGGAACCAAAAGTGTTATTCCTGGAACCAAAATGGGTGCTAATATGGCGACAGCCAAATAACCCCTTTTGAACCCTTTTTCTAAGATTGTAGTATTGACAATATAATAAAATTTCAATGGTTTAGTTTCCATGAAACAGCTGCCTGTATTAGCTGCCGAGTTAGTGCAGTGTCTTTAGCTAGCTAGCTAGCTAGCTAGCTATGTTGTGCTAGCTAGGGAATATGCCAATGTTAGCTAGCTAGCTAAACATTTGGCTATGGGCTGGCACTGGCAGTATGGGATTATGGAGTGTGAATTCAATTGTTTGTTCGTCATCTTGCTTGGTAGTTATCTAGCTGTGGCCAGTATCAACAAGATATTTCTACAACATAGCAGCATTAGTGCAGCTAGCTAGCTAGCAAACTTTGGAATCTAGACCATAAACTAAGCAACACACATGGATTCGCATTACCAAACAACGCTACTGCCACCTTCTGGTTCTAAGTATTTTAACAAGGCTCAGTGGCTGACGACTTCAAGATTTTTGCTGTGTGAACACAAAAGAGATTCTGTTCAGAGGGGCTGAGTACCTTCGGCAGGCAAACGTTTGATTGTTGTGTCTGCGCTATAAGACAGCAGCTGTGAAATGGACACATACACAAACGCACGCACGCGTACCTGCACACGCAAACACTACATTTTCACTCTAAATAAACACATCAGGCTAATGCATGCTAGCTCCTCCGAGACCCCCAAGCTATAAGACTGTTCACTGTAGCAGTCTCTCAGACCGGTACATTGATATAAACTGTGCAGCAGCAGTAGCTCCATTCTGACAGGGCCGGGAAGTCAATAAAATGTCTTAGACCTCATCTTAGCCATGACTTCACAATTTCCGTTGCTCTGAGCTAGTATCAAACCCAGCAGCGCCGTTTCCTCTGCTCTTGAAAGTGGAGTCTGCCGTCTGAAGATACAATTGTGCCAGGACAGATTAGGCCATGCAGGACTTTATGCCAATAAAAATGACCTCTGCTGTAAAATCAGGATTTGAGCAGCCCTTCCATACATCGCTAAACCCTTCCACCACACCCCTTCACTCCACACACGCGCGCACGCATTCACTGACACAGACTGACATCCTCCACACACCCCTCAAACACACACACCAGCACAGCTTTATCACCATGACAGTGCCAGCCTCCAGTTATGTGTATTGATCCTCTGTCAGCAGACTGACAAAATCACTTCCATATTGCATTACAGTCTCCTTTAACATCCCATTTCATACCGTCACAGGAGCATACCAATATTAAACAGGCCACTTGAACATCAGAGGTCATAGAGCTCTTGCTGCTGCTTAGGCCTTCAAAAACAAACAACAGTAAATCAATAACCAGGGGGGAATGGTTTATACCAGAATTCCTCTCACTTGTGGGCTTCAAAAAGGTTGACATGCCTGTCAGTGGGGTGTCCTCTTTCGGTCCACAATGCCATAACAACTGACCGTAGATTAGTTGCTAAACTGTGCTGTGATCCATATAATGCCGTTCCCATTTGCTTTTCAGTATAAAAACGATTTAGCCATACCCTAGTATACAGCCATGAGCCATGGTCTATGAAGATTGAGTTGGAATCAACCACACAAGTGGTCCTTTGTAGTTCAGTTGGCAAAACATGGCGCTTGTAATGTCAGGGTAGTGGGTTTGATTCCCAGGACCACCCATATGTAAAATGTATGCACGCATGACTGTAAGTTGCTTTGGAGAAAAGCGTCTGCTAAATGGCATATATTACAAACAAAAAAACACCCACAAATATTGTTTCAACTAATTATTATTAAGTAACTGGTTCCACTGCCTTTTTCTTAGTTTACTCAGTGTTACCTGAGCAAAAAAACTATTGTTGGCCCAAACTTACAGAAGCTCCAACTTGAATACACGTTGGAAAACATTCTGTCAGTTTAAAAAGTGTTTGCTCAACTTGTCTCATATGTTCATTCAACTAGAAATTATCATTTGGGCATCTTGAAGGGATACTTTGGGATTTTGGCAACAAGACCCTTTATCTTCTTCCCCAGAGTCAAATGAACTCATTGAGACCATTTTTATGTGTCTGTGTCAAGTATGAAGGAAGAGGTAGTTTTCCCGAGCCAATGTTAACTAGCATTCTAGCAGATACCCATAGACTTCCAGGCATTGCACTAACGCTAGTTAGCAATTGGGCTGGCGCTAGTTTACAACTTCCTTCAAACCGCACGCAGACACATAAAAATAGTATCCATGAGTTCAACTTACTGAGATCTGAGATTTTCACACTTGGTTTGGAATTGTGTCATTACAAAACCAATCAGATTATGAAAGGAGGTATTCATTCAGAAGTCGACACAAAAACAAAGCAGCTATTTTCTCTGAGTTGTAGAGGCCTGGACACACATGACCATCAACACTTAAAATGGGGACTAGGATACGCCGGATGTCACAGCCCTGTCTCTCTCCATTGTCTAAATGCCACACGGGGCTGTGGCGAAAGATCACCGAGCTCTTGAAAGATACAACATCAAAGCAGGTCTTTTGCATGGCGCTGAACTATTCTAAGGTCTTCTAAGGACAGGGAAAGAGGTCTTCTGACCTTAGTGGAACTTCCTTGTTAGCTAAAGGTTAAATAAAATAAATATCAACGTTGGGTAGCATGACAGTGAAGGACCAAATACACTCAGTCCTCAAAGTTTGGTGTCAGGTCAATCCGTAACCAATTACACATCCTCCGACTCTCTTGCCAACTCTGCCTGTCAATGATGTCCCTGAGCAGCTTGAGGGCTTGACAAAAGTGGGAGGATATGGACATGGTCAGACAAATCAGGTGTCCTCAGGTGAATTGGCACATTTCATAGTTTTTCTGATTGTTCAACATAATTCCCCATGTCAGAAATAAATTATACATTTCTGTTTACTCCTCAGTTTAATCATTTTCTAATTTAATTACATCCAAACTGAACCACGAAATGCAATATGAGATGTTTTGTGAATACTGAGCAGAGTAGCACACCCATGTATAGACAGGTACGTCCATGTTGAAATGGATAGAATGTTACTTCACTCATATGGACTTTTCATTAGGCTTTTGTAAACTGAAGATATGTTCACTAATTAATTATCTGACAAGGGAGGGAAATTGGATTTGCTGGAAGAAAATAATCGGAGGAGATTTAGGCCTCATAACCTCTATTCATAAATGTGTACATTTTCCATAGAAATGAGGCTGTCAGCACTAATAATATGAATAACAAACTCCATACAGAATCTCCGAGATATTAGGATCTCATGGCCAAGCCGTAAATCTCATGTTCGATCAAAACTAAAGGAAACTGAGCGACTTTAACATGTGATTTTTACTCTGTGATGGACTTTTTACTCTTTATCATCTGTCTCAGGCCGGGCCAGGGTTGGGGTTAGGATCATAGCAATAGCCGGCTGAGGCTAGAAGTATGGTTCGTGATCAGAATAAACATCAATTTAATTTTGATATAAAACATGTAGTAATATGTCATTTGACACAACATTTAGCCTATCATATTCTGTTTCTCATCTTTGTATCATTGATTCCTATCCTGATATTACATTTTTTGGAGTTCTCACCCTGTGTGTCTTGCTTTTCACTTTGCTCTCCTCATATTCTTCCACATGTAGCTGGTGCTGTACTGCACCATCGTAGCTCTGAGTTGTGTGTGTGATTGATTGAGACTCAGACCTGGCGCCAGGATTGTCCCGGCTTCTAGGAGTAGTGGGTGGAGGAGTCAGGCGCAGAGAGCAGAGTTAGTTCAAACGTGGGTCTTTATTCCAGGAACAGCGTAACGGTCACGCCAAACACAAGGGCGCATAAATAACCAAGTCCAACAAAACAGGACGAAACCATCCGGAAAAAGGAATCCACATGAACAGAAAAACAACTACCCACAACTCAAGGGCGAAACCAGGCTGCCTAGGTATGGTTCTCAATCAGAGACAATGATTGACAGCTGCTTCTGATTGGGAACCATACCAGGCCACACACATAGAAATACAAACATAGAACAAAACAAAGAATGCCCACCCCAACTCACGCCCTGACCAACCTAAAATAGAGACATAATCCGAGACCATTGGTTATGCTTTTGAAGTGACAGGTTAGAGCACAATGTGTAGCCTATCTCCGCTGCCCTGTATCAGCACAATGGACAGAGCCCTACACACTAAAGCAAAGCTGTTTTGGTAATGAATATAGGCTTCAAGATACAGTGCCTTAAAGTATTCACACCCCTTGACTTTTTCCACATGTTGTTGTGTTACAGCCTGAATTTAAAATTGATTGTTTATGTCACTGGCCTACACACAATACCCCATAATGTCAAAGTGGAATGATGTTTTTAGAAATGTTTACAAATTAATAAAAGCTAAAAAGCTGAAATGTCTTGAGTCAATAAGTATTCAACCCCTTTGTTATAACCAGGGAAGGATTAATGCAGGGGCTTGGGCCCAGGCCCGTGGGGGGCCCAAGAGGCAAAAAAAAGCTATTAAGGAAATATGTATTGTATATATTAAATATAACATATACAGTACATTATATATGTAGTATATATTATATTTCACTGCAACCGCCAACCACAAGAAGACTTAGGAGCCCGCTCTCAATGAACGTGCCTCGACTGGGTAACTGATTAATACAAATACATTTAATAAAAAGCATAATAAACAAATGTAACTGGTGAATTGTGAGGGACAGGAGCCCACTATCAATGTTCAAAATACACCAGAGAGCAGAATTTTGCCGCAGAGGATCAATAGTTTAGAAAAGAAACCAGTGGAATAGTTGTTATTACAAACACATCAGGTATTAAGGAAACACCAACATAATGTGTCTGAAAAAACACAAAGCCCCGAGGCCTATGATTTCTTATTCCGGCCCTGGTTATGGCAAGCCTAAATCTATTCAGGAGTAAAACTGTGCTCAATAAGCCACACAAGTTGCATGGACTCACTCTGTGTGCAATAACAGTGTTTGACATGATTTTTGAATGATTACCTCATCTCTGTACCGCACACATTACAGTTATCTGTAAGGTCCCTTAGTCGAGCAGTGAATTTCAAACACAGATTCAACCACAAGCACCAAGGAGGTTTAACAATGCCTCACAAAGAAGAGCACCTATTGGTAGATGGGTAAAAAAAAAAGCTAACATTGAATATCCCTTTGAGCATGGTGAAGTTATTAATTACACTTTGGATGGTGTGTCAATACACCCAGTCCTAACTCAGTTTCCAGAGAGAAGGGAAACCGTCCAGGGATTTCACCATGAGGCCAATTGTGACTTTAAAACAGTTACAGAGTTGTGATAAGAGAAAACTGAGGATGGATCAACAACATTGTAGTTACTCCACAATATTAACCTAATTGACAAAGTGAAAAAAAGGAAGCCTGTACAGAGTGAAATATTCCAAAACATGCATTAACATGTGTTATATTAGGGTTAGGCTGAAAACCCACAGGACAGTAGATCTCCAGGAAGAGGTTTGGACTGAAAGCCCACAGGATGGTAGATCTCCAGGAAGAGGGTTGGGCAGCCCTGCTGTAGACCTTCACCCAAACTTAGTTAAAACATGGAGCAAATCTGCTTTCCTATAATAAGACATGACCTAATATCCTAACACACATCAGAGTACTTAAGCACCCGCCAGTTATTTAAAGGCCCAGTGCAGTGTGTTTGAATCTATTTACACACTATGAGGTTGGAATAATACTGTGAAATTGGGAAAATTATGATAATGTCACGTCCTGACCTTAGTTCCTTTCTTATGTCTCTATTTTAGTTTGGTTGGGGTGGGCATTCTATGTTTTTGTTCTATGTGTTATAGTTCGGCCTGGTATGGTTCCCAATCAGATGCAGCTGTCAATCGTTGTCTCCATACTTAGGCAGCCTGTTTTCCCACTATGGTTTGTGGGTAGTTGTTTTCTGTGTTTCACCATACAGAACTGTTTCGATTTTCATTGTTTCACTTTGGTTATTTTGTATTCAGTGTTGAGTTATATTTCATTAAAATGGACACTTACCACACTGCATTTTGGTCCGATCTTTCATACTCCTCATCAGATGAAGAAGATCGTTACAGATAATGCCCTTTTAGGCGTTAAATTTGTTAAATTTCCAAACCTCTCTACCAATAACAGCTGGTTTTCAGTTTCCCCACTCAAACCACTCCCAGACAGTCCTAGCAAAATTCTTGCTTGAGAAATTGCTCTTTGCTAAGAAGATATTTATGTTTATTTTTCACCATTTTCATTGAAAATGTGAAAGGCAAACACCCTTCTCATCGCGTTGGTGGTAATTGTAACGTGGCTCATACAGCGAGGATCGATACACTGCCCACTCCAAATGGGAAGGCAAGTCCTCGTGCTTCGACTTTCTTTCAAGCCCCTTCACACGTCCGCGTGTGTTCCAATGGCCTCACAAACCTGGGTCTCTGGTGTGAAAGGCTACGCTTGGTGGGAATTGTAATGTGGCTCATTGTGAGGATCGCTACAATATCTACTCTGGATTGTTAATTGGACCAGTTCTGTCATTTCTTGATTTCTTGTTAAGATGTTTTTGATGATTTGTGTATTTTATATTGTATTTGTAAGCCATTCTACTGCACTGTTGGAGCTAGTAACATAACAATGTTGCTCCACCTGCTATAACACCTACAAATCTGTGTACCCAACGATTTTATTCAATTTTCATGATAACAGCCTCTACCCAAGAATGCAGTTCTACTCATCACTTGAGGACATCTTTGCTCACCTGAAATCACAAGACATACAGGGCACATCAAACATACTGCCTGTATCATCACTAGGTCTCGTTCCACTAACTGTTAGTGCTATCCATGGAATGTCCCTACCCTAAACCCTAACCTTAACCCCTACCCTTATCCTAACCTTAACCATAACGCTCACCTAACCTTAACCTTAACCCTTCAATGGAGACGTCCCAAAGATCACAAATAGCACGGATTAAGGCTCTCTGATTCACAGGGGTTGGGTTAAATGCGGAAGACGTACAGTATTTCGGTTGAATGCATTCAGTTGTGCAACTGACTAGGAATCCCCTTTCCCTTTCTAGTAATGGTCAATAATCGAAGACCCTGAGGACCTCTGAGATCTCTTAGCTGGCTTAACAGTGCCTGGCATTGAGCATTACTCAGCATCATGTGAAAGAGTGTGGTGGGGATCTATTTTGTTATCTCTAATATTACTAAGGATCCCACACATGAACCTATGTGTCTCTTGGGGGCCGGTCTCCATCTCCAAATTTAGATCAGCACTCCATGACAGACAGAACTGTATTGTATGTGAAATATTAATCTGCTGGTGTCTGGAGGACTAAGGTAACTCCTTGACTCACCATTACTACAGCCATTATCTATGTGCAACCCCTTCCATTCTACTTATTGGGCACCGAACAGATGGATGATTTACAAAATAGTACACCAGTGGAATGGCTGTCAGTCAGGGAGACAATTAGAGCACTCCTATGACGGAGTTAAGGCACACGTTGAATGAGCCAATATCAGATGTAAATTGAATATTCTTATTGTCTCAGCTGCTTTCTGTCTGTGACAAAAAACTAAACCAAATTAATCTGTCATTTAAATATAATTTCCAACCGACCTTCATATCTTAAAGCAGGGGTGGGCAACTGCAGTCCTCGAGGGCCTGATTGGTGTCACACTTTTCTCCATCCCTAGCAAACACAGCTGATTAATCAAACGGAAGATCATGGTTAGGTGATTATTGGAGTCAGGTGTGTTAGATGTGGCTAGGGCAAAACTGTGACATCAATCAGGCCCTCGAAGGACATGAATTGCCACCCCTGTCTTAAAGTAATAATGGACTGTCGTTTCTCTTTGCTAGCTGTTCTTGCCATAATATGGACTTGGTCTTTTACCAAATAGGGCTATCTTCTGTATACCGCTACCTTGTTACAACACAACTGTCTGGCTCAAACGCATTAAGAAGGAAAGAAATTCCACAAATGAACTTTTAAGAAGTCACACCTGTTAATTGAAAAACATTCCAGGTGACTACCTCAAGAAGCTGGTTGAGAGAATGCCAAGAGAGTGCAAAGCTTTCATCAAGACAAAGGGTGGCTATTCGAAGAATCTCAAATATAAAATATATTTTGATTTGTTTAAGACTTATTTGGTTACTACATGATACCATATGTGTTATTTCATAGTTTTGATGCCTTTTCTATTATTCTACAATGTAGAAAATAGTAAAACAAATTGAAAAACCCTTGAATGAGTAGGTGTTCTAAAACTTTTGTCCAGTAGTGTATGTTTCAGGAAATTGCTCATACTGGTGAATAATATAACTCCAAGTGATCCAAATCTTGTAGCGTAATGGTTTAATAGTTGCCAGCTATAATAGTCTGTTGTATGCTAAGATGAGCAGTATGCTCTGCCATTTGTTGAGTTGTCCCAGCAAGTTAACACAAAGTTTTAGGTAAAAACAAATTATCTCTGAAAAGGAACATTGGCGATTAAAAGCTCTTCTGTCCCTGACCACCATGATCTTAAAATGATGCTCTCTATTGTACCTAATAATTTCTTGACAAATCTAATTGAAATTATGCAATGGTGATTAGAAAGAAATCCAGCCATTTAGCAAGTTAACCATTGCTGAAGCCCTTCACAACCCCCAGCGGCCACCAGCCAACGCATATTTCAGTAGGCCCATAATGCAATATTTTTTTCTCCATAAAGGCTGTAAACGTAAGGCTTTAATACTTCACCAACTACGGCAAGTTGATGACCTTATCCTCATGCGGTTTGTAAGAATGTTGTTGGAATGCAGTGTATATGACAGGATTCAAGACAGATTTTATATTTAGCAATATGTCATAATATTGGATATCATTATAATGACTACAAAGCAGTGAAAGATTGTTAAAGACTCCAGCCACCCTGGTCATAGACTGTTCTCTCTGCTACCGCGCGGCAAGCAGTACCGACGCACCAAGTCTAGGTCCAAGAGGCTTCTAAACAGCTTCTACCCCCAAGCCATAAGACTCCTGAACATCTAGTCAAATGGCTACCCAGACTATTTGCATTGCCCCCCTCCCCCTCTTTTACACCACTGTTGTTATCATCTATGCATAGTCACTTTAATAACTCTACCTACATGTAGGCAGATTTGCAAAGAAAAAGCCATATCTCAAACTGGCCAATAATAAGAAAAGATTAAGATGAGCAAAAGAACACAGACACTGGACAGAGGAACTCTGCCTAGAAGGCCAGCATCCCGGAGTCGCCTCTTCACTGTTGACGTTGGGACTGGTGTTTTCCAGTACTGTTTAATAAAGCTGCCAGTTGAGGACTTGTGAGGTGTCTGTTTCTCAAACTAGACACTAATGTACTTGTCCTTTTGCTCAGTTGTGCACCGGGGCCTCCCACTCTTTCTATTCTGGTTAGAGCCCGTTTGCTCTGTTCTGTGAAGGGTGTAGTACACAGCGTTGTACGAGATCTTCAGTTTCTTGCCAATTTCTTGCATGGAATAGCATTCATTTCTCAGAACAAGAATAGACTGACGAGTTTCGAAAGAAAGTTATTTGTTTCTAGCCATTATGAGCCTGTAATTGAACCCACAAATGCTGATGTTCCAGACACTCAAATAGTCTAAAGACCAGTTTTATTGCTTCTTTAATCAGGACAACAGTTTCCAGCTATGCTAACAAAATTGCAAAAGTGTTTTCTAATGATCATTTAGCCTTTTAAAATTATAAACTTGGATTAGCTAACACAACGAAACATTGGAACACAAGAGTGATTGTTGCTGAAAATGGACCTCTGTACGCCTATGTAGATATTCCATTAAAAATCAGCCGTTTCGAGCTACAATAGTCATTTACAACATTATGATCACTGTATTTCTGATCCATTTGATGTTATTTTAATAGACAAAAAATGTGCTTTTCTTTGAAAAAAACAGGACATTTCTAAGTGACACCAATCTTTTGAACGGTAGTGTATAACTGACATGCTTGATCATTTTGTGTAGTCCTCATTGTAAAACACATTGTAAGCCATTATTGGTCATATTACTCCAATTATTTGTTAAGTTATGGTCGTGCAAAATGAATGCAATTCCTCCCCATTGAAATGAATAGTGGCCATCTTGAAAATAGGCTGCTGGGACTGATTGTAGGCTAAATCTATGATGACTCTATAAAGCAAAAAAGAAAAATCCCAATGGGTCTCCTTGTTCTGTGTGAAATTTTGTGTAGGTATCATCTAGGGTACCATGGGATATTGGAGCACATCCCAATACTGTCCATTCTGTCTCAATATAGCCCAAACATGTATGACCTTTGAACCCCTAAGGAGGGCCCATAATGTCCTTTTTCAGCAGGGACCCCCTTTTTTCCTCAATAATTTTTGTGGACTTCATTTTTACCCCAAGAATATCTCACAACCCCACTCCAATTCTAATGACACAATCTTAAAATCGTGACCCTGACTTTGAATACCACTGTTAATTGGTGTTGTATTATGAAGTTAATAACATATCAATTGCCTTAGTTTGAGAAGATTGTACCCTGGTAATACAAAATTACATTTCATACCCTCAATTCTGTTGGTCCAACTAACCAACTAACCACATAGGTGTCATAACTAGGGCCCTGTTTCGGACTATCATGTCACACGGCCTAGATTTTAACCTGTATTTTATGCCTTTTCCAGAAGTGAGAATTACACCAAAAATGAAAGCATTTGTCTGATAATGGTGCTGGACCATCTGACATAAAAAGAAAAGGGGACAGTTTGATGAAAAATCTTTAAATAAAGGTTCAAATCCAGGTCATGTGACATGATTGTACAAAACACAGGGCCCTACTAATAATATGGAATGCAGTGATAACCACATTAAGCTACCTCCGATACCTGGGTATCATACCAAAATATAACCCACAGACATGGACCTTAACGAAAATAATCATTAGACTTTGTCACCCCAAAGTGGACAAATATGTGAAATTTGGCCCGCTGGCTGATTGACTATTTACCCACATTTTGGTTACTGAACCCCTAAATCACATTTTACTCTGCCCGCAATACCCTCTAAAGTACAATTATTACGGTTATTACAGTATGTTCTTGTCCAGGGCCGGCTATAGCTTTTTAGGGGCCCTAAGCGGTTTAGTGGTCCTCCTCTTGACTACGATGAGAAACAAAGTTTTAAAGTTACTTTCTTGCCATTTTACGCAGTTTGACATGGGGCGTAGAGAAAATGTTGTGGTTTTAAAGCACCTTTTTTGCAGTTCTACACATTTTGCCATGGAGAGAATATTGCAGTTTAAAGCTATTTTCTTGCAATTCTAATACATTTTGCAATGACTTATTCCATGATGTTCATATGATGTCTGAGGGCGAGTGACAAACAAAATCAATAGGGGCACATGCCCTGCATGCCTGGTCGGAAATTCTGCCATGGTTAGTAATTCTGCCATGATTACTACAAGTCGCAGATAGTTGGATAGACTAACTTACCATTTTTTAAAATGTATTTGCTGACATGGGCTAATTGATTGACTGTCAGTGACAAACATTACAAGATAAAAAATGCTGATGCACTATCAAATTTCGAAATTGCACCCAGTAAGTTGAGACCGACTGAGTTCCAAAAAAATACCAAAAGAAAAATAAAGGTTTTTGGTTGGGGCCCCCCTAGCGACCGTGGGCCCTAAGTGAATGCTTATGTTGCTTATGCCCTGGGCTGGCACGCTTTTTCTCTTCCCAAGTAGCCTCTGTGGATAGGACAGCTATACTCCCAGGGTTATAGTACTCCAGGTTAGAACCACTGCTCTACTGTATAATTGCCCTCTTGATGATGTGATGGCTACAGGCCGCAGGTATGCCTGTGTGCATCACACTCACGCTCATATTCAAGTTTAGCCTACTTGTGCACTGTTAATGAAATTATGGCATGATGACTGCTACTGATGTTAAACGTGTATGACTTTGAAATACTCTCGATATGGCTAGCAAGTTGCGCAATTATCTTTGTAACTACTGTAAAAAAAAAAATATTTAGTTTGCACATTTAATAGTGATGGTTCGTTCACAAATGACCGGATGTTTTTGAACAGATCTTTTTGGTGAATTTTTGGTGAAACAACGATTATCTGTAGTTATGAACTGGGTGGTTCGAGCCTTGAATGCTGATTGGCTGACAGCCATGGTATATCAGACTGTATACCACAGGTATGACAAAACATGTATTTTTACTGCTCTAAATACGTTGGTAACCAGTTTATAATAGTAATATGGCACCTTGGGAGTTTGTGATATATGGCCAATATACCACGGCTAAGGGCTGTGTCCAGGCACTCCGTGTTGCATCATGCAGAAGAACAACCCTTAGTCGTGGTATATGGGCCATATACCACATCTCCTCGGGCCTTATTGCTTAATTATACAACGGGTGGGTCTAATCCTGGATGCTAATTAGTTAAAACGGCATTCCAGCAGGTTTCTATTCCACAAGTTACCACCAGCTAAAGCTATGAAGTTGAAATGCCTATTTACTCTATTTCATCTCACTGCCCAATCCAATATCTTATCAGCCCAGCCAGACAATTTATAAATTTGATCTCCACTATAAAAAGCAGCTAGACATTATTTCCCATTTCTTTTAGACTAGTAATTGGTTTTCAACAGCGGAGACTTGTATAAACCTTGCTGTCTGTCTCTCCGACATTTGCAACAAATGTTCTATTTTTCAATACATTATTAAGTATTACTGAATCAAATCAAATTTATTTATATAGCCCTTCTTACATCAGCTGATATCTCAAAGTGCTGTACAGAAACCCAGCCTAAAACCCCAAACAGCAAGCAATGCAGGTGTAGAAGCACAGTGGCTAGGAAAAACTCCCTAGAAAGGCCAAAACCTAGGAAGAAACCTAGAGAGGAACCAGGCTATGTGGGGTGGCCAGTCCTCTTCTGGCTGTGCCGGGTGGAGATTATAACAGAATATGGCCAAGATGTTCAAATGTTCATAAATTACCAGCATGGTCGAATAATAATAAGGCAGAACAGTTGAAACTGGAGCAGCAGCACGGCCAGGTGGACTGGGGACAGCAAGGAGTCATCATGTCAGGTAGTCCTGAGGCATGGTCCTAGGGCTCAGGTCCTCCGAGAGAGAGAAAGAGAGAATTAGAGAGAGCACACTTAAACTCACACAGGACACCGAATAGGACAGGAGAAGTACTCCAGATATAACAAACTGACTCTAGCCCCCCGACACATAAACTGCTGCAGCATAAATACCGGAGGCTGAGACAGGAGGGGTCAGGAGACTGAACCACTCTTCTATGTGAAGAGAGCCAAAAGAGCCTGCATACGAAAATACTTGGAATGCCCATCACTAGCATTTACTTCGAGGGCTCACAATGGTTGTGTTCCCCTGCTCAGACATTGCTGACACATGCCAGATCTTACAAGCCTGGATAGGTATTTTACGTATCAGTTAACCACGTTATGTTATAGCAATCTGGTGCCCTAAGGCGCAGTTGATGACGTGGAACGCAACTATTGGTTGATGCATGCTACGTCTGAGAAGGGGAACACGCTCCCTTGTACTGGTCACATGCTTTTTTGCAGCTTTCCGAAGGTCAGCTCGTTCATGTCGACTGCGTGTAACATGATGCGCACCCACGGTGAGAGGAGTGCACCACTTTTTCCGGTGTGTTCTGCTATTTGTATGTATTATTTTGTCTCTTGTGTTGAAAGTGTACACCGGTTTGACATATTGTATGATGATTATTGGTCTGATTTAGACATTGTATGGCCTTCAGCCAATGAATTGTTTATGCGCACCCCTGCTTATTGTGGCAATGGTTTTGCCCAGGGTGCGGTTCAAGGTATTTCTACTGTACCTGGCCTTGGTCAGTGGTCAGTAAACCCCTAAGGTACATGTGTCAAACTCATTCCACGGAGAGCCGAGTGTCTGCGGGTTTTCGCTCCTCCCTTGTTCTTGACAGATGAATTAAGGTCGCTGATTGGTAAGGAACTCCCTTCCTTCACCTGGTTGTATACAGTAGGTCTCAATTGAAAGGAAAAAACAAAAAACAGCAGACACTAGGCCCTCCATGGAATGACTTTGACACCCCTGTCTAAGGGGAGAGTATCTTTGAATCCCAAACCGGCCCTTCACCCCTACCACCTCGCTCGGAGGGCCCTCCGTTGTCAGGTGTTGCTGACAAGACTCAGAGGGTGACTTGAGGGCGATCAAATAAACCCATGAACTTCAGGAAGCACTGTGAATTGAATGATGCAATTCATGTTTAACATTTAAATAATCAACCAAGCATGAAATTCAAATATCCCCCCTGTCGTTTTACAAGATATAAACCTCATTAACAGTTAAAAATTTAATTTGGGAGGTATTTCATATGTTACATGTGTCAAGCATCGAAGTCAGACACAAACAAATACAGGTAGCTCATAATTAAGCACACTTCTCCATTCCTTCGTGAGAAATTGCGTAAACTCAAAAGTAATGCGGCGTGTCATGGATACCACTTCGCCCTGAAGCTTGCGGCATAGCTGGTTTGGTCCAAGTGGCTATCGGAGACTCAAATTAGCCCCTAAACCCGCCATAATTTCCACTTCTTTAGTTTGGGACACTTGTGCATACGGTGGAGGCGCACGTGAATGTGTAAATGGAGGGCAGAAGGGAAAGGCATGATTTGAGATTCGGCCTATGTGGGTAGGCTGTGGTCTCGATCCCCTGCTCAGACGTCTTCGACTATGCAGTCGGGCACCAGATTGCTAATATGATGAGGTTAGCTGAAACATAAAATACTTATCCAGGCATTGTAAGATCTGGCATGTTTTAGCAAAGTCTGAGCAGGGGAACACAACCATTATTTTGTCTTCGTAGTAGGCTAGGCCTACCCATAGCCTGTTTCCTAAGGGTTAGTCTTTGGTTTTTGATTTCCTGGAGGAAATTAATTGTGTTTGTTTGTTTGTTCTGTCGCCATGTCACTTTTGCCTATTTTGTCAACATTATTATTACCTCAACCTTTGCTACCATAAAGCTACCATCATTTTTTGGGATCAAATTAAAAAGAATGTCACTTTATCCTTAGCCTCTTGCCTGCCTGACCTTACGATCGCAAGAAACGTTTACCTTTTTGATGTCCACCAAAAATGTGCCCTGAGAAAGAAGTATCAAAGGGATTTAACCGATGATGAGCCATCATCATCATCTTCACTATCCAACTACCGTCTTTACACAAGATTAACTCTACAGAACCCACAAGTGATTTAACCCACCGGTATACAAACAATGCTTTTCATCTTTTGATTTATTCTTGTAGGGTCTACTGTGTAGGTTTGTGTCAATACAATGTATTAATGGATCTGTTGCAATTCATTTGAGGGTGTCTGTGTTTATAGGTTTCTCTATGTGCATCTGCTAATCTCTTTTCTGACAACCTCTGCCATGTTCACAAATAAGAATTGAACATTGGAAAATTGGGGAACAAGGCTGAGGCAAACATGGCCAAATTACAGAGTCGTGACTAGAAATATGAATGATTAATTGTCAGCAACATTTAGTAGGGATGGAAAATAGATTTGACTGAGAATTCCTTCAGGTCACTGTATATTGGTCTCAGATCATTTGGGATTGCAGTGGCCTGTGAAATCAAAGCAGTGTTCTGTTTCCCTCTGGTGGCAGGAAAGCCCAGGTGCAACGCACTCAAGAGCAACACTGTCAAAATAGGCCTAGATAAGGCCCAACTCAAATAAATTAATCTGCGTAACTTCTTGTTTACTTACTTTAAGCAAGAACTGACTGAACTAATATGACTGGATAGGCTTAGTGTAGGCAAGTGTTCCTTCCATAGGTTTTCACTTTGTTGTGTCAGTACATCAAGCATTCAAGAAGAGATGCACATTTTAAATATACCTATTCATTTGAAAAGGGCCCATGACTCCACAGCCCAGGTGTTTGTGGTCCCCTCTCAATTAGTTTGTCAATTGGTATGTGGAATGAAGTAGTGTTTGCTGCTTTACTCAATAGCAGAAGTGCATGAAGATGACGTCCCCCACGAGCTTGAAAAATAAAAGAGCCTCACACTCTAGAAGCTCAGATGTAATCATTTTATAACCATTGTTTCAACAGACAACTGTAATGACAAAAACCGCGGGTCACTAATTTATAAACTTTGACAGGACAGACACAGGTGTCTGTAATCATGGCCGGCTGTGGCTTGATTTAATTGGTTGATTTACAGATATATATATAGAACATATGAAAAAGCATGAATGGATAACATACAATTTGGCCACATTGGCCAACAAGTATTTGCAATGAATAGCAAAAACATAATAATCACAAGAATGGCTTCCGATCAAATGGAGCAAGGGTCTTTAAATTAAAGATCCAGACAGCCTCTCGTTTTAGCAATAAACTGTCAAGGTCACCATGCACTTACCACAAATTCCTAATTTTGCTAAGTTCACTGTATTGTACATTGCTCTCGTATAAAAAAAAGGTTGTATGGTCATTAGAACAGTATACATCATGATCCCAATTTCAGCTTCAAGGCGCCAGCAATTTGAACAACTGAAAAGGCTGATTGTGCTGATTTATTGGCACTTCGAACCATGTGGCACAACTAAGTTTACAAACTCAGTCGATACAGGGCCGGATTAATGCAGGGGCTTACCGGGACTGAAGCTCCTGGGCCCAGGGGGGCCCCAAGAGGCAGCAAAAACAATAATAACTAAATAAATAAATACATATACAGTATTATGCAGTACATACAGATGTGTAGTACATACAGTGCCTTGACTTTTTCCATTTTGTTATGTTACAGCCTTATTCTAAAATATATTAAATCAATACAAATCCTCAGCAATCTACACATAATACCCCATAATGACAAATATTTAGCAAATGTATTGAAAATAAAAAAAACAGAAATACCTTATTTACATAAGTATTCAGGCCCTTTGAGCTCAGGTGCATCCTGTTTCTATTGATCATCCTTGAGATGTTTCTCCAACTTGATTGGAGTCCACCTGTGGTAAATTCAATTGATTGGACATGATTTGGAAAGGCACACAGCTGTCTATATAAGGTCCCACAGTTGACAGTGCATATCAGAGCAAATACCAAGCCATGAGGTCAAAATAATTGTCTGTAGAGCTCCGAGACAGGATTGTGTCGAGGTATAGATCTGGGGAAGGGTACCAAAAAATGTCTGCAGCATTGAAGGTCCCCAAAAACACCTTCATACTTCTTAAATGGAAGAAGTTTGGAACCACCAAGACTCTGAGCAATCGGGGGAGAAGGGCCTTGGTCAGGGAGGTGACCAAGAACCCGATGGTCACTCTGACAGAGTTCCAGAGTTCCTCTGTGGAGACAGTAGAACCTTCCAGAAGGACAACCATCTCTCCAGCACTCCACCAATCAGGCCTTTGTGGTAGAGTGGCCAGAAGGAAGCTACTCCTCAGTAAAAGGCACATGACAGCCCGCTTGGAGTTTGCCAAAAGGCACCTTAAGGACTCTCAGACCAGGAGAAACACGATTGTCTGGTCTGATAAAACCAAGATTGAACTCTTTGGCCTGAATACCAAGCACCACGTCTGGAGAAAACCTGCCACAATCCCTACGGTGAAGCATGGTGGTGGCAGCATGATGCTGTGGGGATGTTTTTCAGCGGCAGGGACTGGGAGACTAGTCAGAATCTAAGGAAAGATGTACAGAGCAAAGTACAGAGAGATCATTGATGAAAACCTGCTCCAGAGCTTTCAGTACATCAGACTGGGGCGAAGTTTCACCTTTCAACAGGACAATGACCCTAAGCACACAGCCAAGACAATGTAGGAGTGGCTTCGGGACAAGTCACTGAATGTCCTTGAGCGGCCCTGCAAGAGCCCAGACATGAACCCGATCAAACACCTCTGGGGAGACCTGAAAATAGCTGTGCAGCGATGCTCCCCATCCAACCTGACAGAGGTTGAGATTATCTGCAGAGAAGAATGGGAGAAACTCCCAATATACAGGTGTGCCAAGCTTGTAGCGTCATATCAAAGATGACTCAAGGCTGTAATCGTACTTCAGCAAAGTACTGAGTAAAGAGTCTGAATATTTATGGAAATGTGATATTTCTGTTTTATTTTATACATTTGCAAAAATTCAAAAAAACGGTTTTGGTTTTGTCATTATGGGGTATTGTGTGTAGATTGATGAGGAAACATGTAATTCATTTTTTAATAAGGCTATGACGTAACAAAACATGTAAAGAATCAAGTGGTCTGAATACTTTCAGAATGCACTGTATACACAGTAGCAGTCAAAAAGTTTGGACACACCTACTCATTCAAAGGTTTTTCTTTATTTTTTACTGTTTTCTACATTGTAGAATAATAGTGAAGACATCAACACTATGAAATAACACATATGGTGGTCAAAAAAAGTGTCTTGAAGGAGTTCCCACATATGCTGAGCACTTGTTGGCTGCTTTTCTTTCGCTCTGTGGTCCAACTCATCCCAAACCATCTCAATTGGTTTGAGGTTGGGGGATTGTGGAGGCCAGGTCATCTAACGCTGCACTCCATCACTCTCCTTCTTAGTCAAATAGCCCTTACACAGCCTGGAGGTGTGTTTGGTCATTGTCCTATTGAAAAACAAATGATAGTCCCACTAAGCACAAACCAGATGGGATGGCGTATCGCTGCAGAATGCTGTGGTAGCCATGCTGGTTAAGTGTGCCTTGAATTCTAAATAAATCACTGACCAGAAAAGACCCCCCCCACACCATACATTAACTCATCCATGCTTCACGGTGGGAACCACATATGCAGAGATCAAATCAAATGTATTTATAATGCCCTTCGTACATCAGCTGATATCTCAAAGTGCTGTACAGAAACCCAGCCTAAAACCCCAAACAGCAAGCAATGCAGGTGTAGAAGCACAGAGATCATCCGTTCACAGCGGTTGGAACCAAAAATCTCCAATTTGGACTCCAGACCAGATTTTCACCGGTTTAATGTCCATTGCTCGGGTTTCTTGGACGAAGCAAGTCTCTTCTTCTTATTGGTGTCCTTTAGTAGTGGTTTCTTTGCAGAAATTAGACCATGAAGGCTTGATTCACGCAGTCTCCTCTGAACAGTTGATGTTGAGATGTGTCTGTTACTTGAACTCTGTGAAGCATTTATTTGGGCTGCAATCGGAGGTGCAGTTAACTTTAATGAACTTATCCTCTGCAGCAGAGATAAATCTGGGTTCTTCTTTATTTGTACTATTTTCTACATTGTACAATAATAGTGAAGACATCAAAACTATGAAATAACATGTATGGAATCATGTGGTAACCAAGAATTCTGCGATTTTTATGCACATTCTCATTGTGCAAAACTCCTTCACTTTTGAGTGATATCCTCAAGATGCAGCTGAGACAGAAATGCAAAGCAGCTTGTGGACAATTGGCTTTACTCCCACTATGATTGAAACACTCTTCAGGCTAGACATTCAATTTATAGTCTACCTAGACCAATATGCTAATTTGTGAAACCGACGTCAGTGTGCTGCTAACAGACAATTTATGCTCACAGAAACAACTCTATGGTTAATGCATTAGTTCTTACTGGGTTAAGGTTTGGGATAGGGTTTTAAAACAGAAACAACTCTATGGTTAAGTCATTAGTTCTTACTGGGTTAAGGTTTGGGATAGGGTTTTAAAACAGAAACAACTCTATGGTTAAGTCATTAGTTCTTACTGGGTTACGGTTTGGGATAGGGTTTTAAAACAGAAACAACTCTATGGTTAAGTCATTAGTTCTTACTGGGTTAAGGTTTGGGATAGGGTTTTAAAACAGAAACAACTCTATGGTTAAATTCAGGCATTAATTCCGATTGGTTAACAGTTCGGGCATTAATTCCGATTGGTTACATTAAGGATTAAGGTTTGGGATAGGGTTCAAACAGAAAAACAATATCATGGGTAAATGTATCCATAACTCCATCTGCGACATTTAAAACAAGCTACTGTAAGTTAAGGTATGGTCCGTTCTTAACTTCATTACCCTAGCATCCTTGCAACTTTGAACATAAATGCAAACTTCATAAAATCTAATTGACTGAGAAATGCAACTCAGATCATTAAACTGCATATAAGGATATTAATAGAAACGCAGCAATGAATGGAGAGTGCCAGTCAACCTCGTGGCCTACAGTTATTCATTCAGCAATTGAAAAGGTAGGTTTGCTAATGATGCACAGCTCTCATTCCATTTCCCAAAGAAAGTGAGTGAGAGTTTGATGCGCTCGTGCTACTGAGTACAGTTTAAAGGACTTCATTCCAACCTTGATGACCTAGGTCTACTTAGCTGATACAAGTACGAAAGCTGTTAAATGAATAATACCACACTTCGTTTACTGCTGTTCATCTTGTATATTTCAAATAAACGTGTTCTGTTTCCCATTTGATTTATTTCTGACAGAAACTCATCATTCCGTGAGTCGGGTAACTGCAGTTCAGATGGCAGCAGTGAAAAGGAGGAGGGCAAAAACGTATGCCATCTCTATTCCTTATCTCTCAATACTAATTAATGTGTTTGCCCTGTGAAGTGTCTTCAATTCCACTTTCACAAACCATTCATTTCAGTTCAACTGTACATTGATACTGATTGTATTTCACTAGTTTTAGCATCTTATTGAAACTTAGTCAAACATTATGTAATGTGAATTACAAAAAGGATGCTCTTTAAAACGTGTTTCTATCCTGTATGCCTGTCACCGAACAAAAGAGCACCCACAGTGGGGTTGGGAACAAACCCGATGCATGAGACTTCCACTTTTGAACGTTAACAAGGCAACATCTTAACTCCTACTCTACATTTACTGGATTGGATGAACAGTGCAGAAGAGAACCTCACCCGACAGTTGTTGTTTTTTTCTCGCCAGGACTAGAAAGAAAGAAATGCCGCTACGTAAGGTTAGGTAAAGAGCAAGAGGCCCACAGCCTCAGATCACCCAGCCCAGAAGAACCACAAGACGGGGGACAACGGCTCTACCGCTGCCCCCACCAAAAAAATAAGGAAGAAACCAGCGGGAGGAGGAGGGGGGCCTCCATACTCAGATGTATTTTCTTCAGGTATAATAATGGTTATGATTACCAAACCTTTGCAGTGAAATTCTGCTCATTGAATACCACAGTTCCCACTGGTTTTTGCTTATTTAACAGTTAAAATGGGCAATCAAAGCCACTGACTTACAAACAGCCACATTACTATAGGTCCATGACATGAAACTAGAAACTAGAAAACTCAGAAATATTAGACTTGGAAGAAACTCATAAATAACTAAATAACTTTCATTTGAACTCAGAGGTTCCAAGTTTCCGACTTGTCATTAATGCAGCATAAAACCAGCAGACAGCACTCGAGCATTGGTTGTGTTCTCTAGTGTTCTATGCAACCCTCTCTCTCCTCTGCAGATAGGAAAGATGAGGTACGTTAGGGTGTCTCTCTTCGAAGGCAAGGCCCAGATCGATATCAGAGAGTTCTACACCACTGACATTGGCAACCTGAATCCGGGGAGGAAAGGTAGGCTACAGTACAGAGACAGTGCTCTTTTCACATCTAGGCCATTAAGCTAGCGCTTCATAAAGGGCTTTGGTGCGATATGCCATCGTGTCACATTCATTTTCTTGAACAACACCTTCCAGTTGAGTGAGTGTGTTTTGCAATGCAGAACTAGAGTGCAGTGGTGAGTTAGCCACTGAGGGACATCTCAAACGCTGTACGCTTATTAGTCAGATGTACAGTTGGTGAATTTTGCAATGCCAGCTAGAGCATATAAGAATCATCCCCTAACAATGCAGTGTGCTCATCTTATCTTCTACAAAGTCAATCTCTATCATCCTCCCAACCCAACTCTTACTAGCTCGCAAGCAGAATCACTGAGTTGAGGTGTGTGTGGTGTATGATTATGCTGTAGGTTTTGGGTAATTGGGGCTTGTGTGTGTGTGTGTGTGTGTGTGTGTGTGTGTGTGTGTGTGTGTGTGTGTGTGTGTGTGTGTGTGTGTGTGTGTGTGTGTGTGTGTGTGTGTGTGTGTGTGTGTGTTTGTGTGTGTGTGTGTAAGAGTGAGCGGTGCAGAATGCTAAGTGGCTCCCTCAGCTGTCTGCCATGGCTCCCTCTGGGCCTCAGTCACTACAGGCCAGGCTGTGGAGATCAAGCTTGGTTGCCTCCCTGTACCGACTCAATGGTTAACAAGAAGCAGCATTAATGCTACTGTAGCGTGCTTTAAATTGTATGTAACTTTTTAGTTCACACTAATAGTACGGCCGCTATTGATTTCTTGTCTCAGACGTCCAGCCTGGCGAAACACTAATGGCAATGGTCAATAAAAATGCATGAACTGGAAGTTCTCACTCTCACCTCCCTTGCAGAATAGGACATCCACCCTTTAAAAATAGCCACTCAACACCCCTGCAGTTTAAGGCTAGAGCAGTAGCAATGTGACAACACAGGCTTCTTATCCAGGAGGCTATATACAGTATGAATGATGGTTGGCCATGTATGTTTTTTCTGCTGCACATGTAAACAGACCAAGGTGCTCAGCTGTCTGCCAAAACTATTCTTCATTGACTGTCCTGTCCTTGCTAACTCCCATTGAGGTGGCCGGATAGATGACTTTGGAGTTCAATAAACGGCCACTTACGGCATTGAATGAAACCAAAATAACAGTGGCGGGTACAAATACAGAAATCAATAAGAAACCTTTGATCTTGTTTCAGGGTGCTGCGCGGCCGGCTATTCAAACATCTCAGACAAGGTTTAGAATAAGAAATGTCAGAGTATGCACCTTGCCCTGCGGTTATTGTATTGACCTTTCACGTCAATGTGGACCCCTACACACTCCCCTGGCTGATCTGTGTCTCCCACAAGTGTGCCGTGGAACCCGAAGCAGTAGAACCAGCTAAAGAAGATCATCACAGACATCGACGCTGCCATCCGGAAGTTCTAGAACCCCTATGGTGCCCAACGTGCAGCCAAGACAGCCCAGATTGATTCCCTTCTACAGCAGCGAACCTTTTGTCACTGACAGTATATAACTTAATTTAATTCACTGTTAAACAGCTCTAATTAGTATACATCTGGTAGGTATCTTCAGTTAAAGACCTATGTTTTTACCTTACCTTTACAAAATAGCTCTCTTCTGTGTTTTAATTCTGTATTTAGTTGTATTTATTAGTTGGCTATATAAACCATGGCTTTAGTTGCAGAGAACATATGTCATTTGTTGACATCACTTGTAAATGGAGAGGATAAGTTAATAAATCCTATATGAAGTGACGGGCTCAATGGCCATTTGTGTCAGGGTACTTTTTTGTTAAACTCCTTTCATCTTTGGCAAATGCAGACATGTTTCTTGAAGTAATACACACAAAACTGTAGACTCCTTTTATATTCCAGAAGAGGGAGCAAGAAGCCAATGGATGTATCACTGCAATCAACTATGCAAGACCATCAAGACAATGAGCAGGTAAAGGGACAAAATAAAAGATTGATGGTATGAAAATAAAAGTGGGAAGTTTTCATTTTTAACAGGCACATGTTTGTTTGCATTGAACGTTGCTGTAGTTCTTGCCCTGGAGATGTAGAGCAGTATCTAGCCTATAAGAAACTAAATGTAAGCAAATGAAGACTAAAATAGGAATTAAAAGGACAGTACCATGCTGTACACACATTTTCTCCGCAGGTGTCACAAGTGGGATGGAGCTACTGTGAGGCCATCAAAGGCAAGCAAGTTTGTGAGGGACTTGAAACAGAGAAGTGCAATGGTGTGTTTTCTGAAAGAATGGGGTAGTGTAGCAAAGGAAGGAGGTGGGTTCAAGTCCTGAAAGGACTAGTCCCCCAAATGTTCGACATTATATAGGGAAATGTTGGGGCCTGCTGTACTGACAGCGGAATGATTCACATTCCTTTTGTATTTATTATTCATTGAAATTCCGCCATGGCATTGATTTAAATGTTCAAAAGTCACATTTGTGTGTGGTCTTCAAGCAGGTGTGAGAAGGGTGCAATTGCAGCCTGCAATTCGTGGTGTTCCTGCATCTGCAGGAACCCCTCTTTATTCTTCTATTATCGGTCCATTTTTAAGCTAGGACAGGCAGGAGGCGGATGCCAATTGACGATAAACTCCACAGAAGAAGAGGAGCGGGCGACACCGGTAGCTATCTATCTAGCAGGACACCGATAGACAGTGTCCTTCATCCCCAGCGGTTGGGCTATGTTTCTCCACAGTTTGGTTAACGAGTGCGTGGGCAGGAGCGAAGGACACTTTGTGCAAGGTGCATACTCTGTGTGCTAGCCTAACTAGCACACAGTGGCCCTAACTAGCTAGTTAGCTAACACACCATGTGCCCCTAGCTAGCTAGTTAGCTAACACACCATGTGCTAGCTAACTAGCAAGCTAGCTAGTTAGTTTGTTAGCTAGCACACGTGTTGCCTCAACCTGCTGTGATAGCGGGAGGCGGGGTAGACTGGTTGACAGTGTCCTTCACCTCGCCTGTTGGGGACTGTTTTCCCACAGCTCTATTAATGATGATGAGGGCAGGAGGTATTGGAGGACTGTCTACTGGTGTATCTAGCAAGGAGGACTTCGAATGCAGGGTCGAAGAAACTCAGATAATACATTTATTTCCCCTTTGACCCACATTCAAAAGTGTCACAAGCATGCAGGAAGCAATGGGGTACTTCAGAGGGGGATGTTCATGCAGGAACAGATGTAATGCTTGAAGGGTGTTCATGAAGGAACCAATGGGATGTTCGGGGGCGTTCCTGTAGATTCAGGAATGGCCACATGCAGGAACGCCCCCAATTGCGCGCTGCAGTTGCACGCTATAGGCAAGTGTTGGAAAATGCAAAGAATTTGCACTCCGATGTTTCACTACCATACTGACATCTGCGGGTGTCGCTCGAGAGCGGCGAATATGGCTTTCGCTCGGTGGTTATCGCCCCTATCAACCCCCCTCTCTTCTGTACTATGTGTGTGCGAGTTTGTTGTGTTTCGGATAGAAAGTGAGCCTGGTTTCCAGCTGAGTGCTTGCTCTCTCTCTCTCTCTCTGTGTGTGTTGTCATTATTATCCAGTCTGCTCCCAGCTCAGAATGGCCAGATTCACTCAGACTGAAACAAGAAGGCAGCAGCAACCACAGCAGCCCCATCCCGCTCACACCAGCCTGGTTTTCACTGGACCTGGGGCAACACCGATCCAACAACCACTACTACTTATCCCTCACCAGCACCAGTACTCTCAGATCACATTTCCTAAACCCATGAACGGGTCAGAATCCATTTCAATTCATCCGGAGAGCGGCAACATGAAAGACCAAGATGCCATAAAGCTGTTTATCGGGCAGATACCGCGGAACCTAGAGGAAAAAGACCTGAAACCTCTGTTTGAACAGTTTGGGAAAATCCACGAACTGACTGTTCTGAAGGACCGATACACCGGCATGCACAAAGGTAACGTGTGCCCCCCTTCCCCAAAGCAAACGGCATATTGCGAGGCCTAATACAGCTGTATGATTAGAATATTTTGTACAAATGTCTGTCGCATGGGTGGCGTCTTTTGCATTACGCACCTAATGTTTTATGCATGTTTGACTAACTCAATGTTTAGCTCACTAAATGATTGTTCAGAATTGTAGTCAGAATGAATGCATCATATATGCATGACAAAATACAATTTAATAATCGTTACAAATACTCGTGGTCTCATGTTCCCAAATATTCTAACGTGGCAATGAATGGGCATGCACATAGGGAGATTTCATAGTTCTTTTGGTCTCACGCTGATTCATAGCCTATTGTTTTTACGCATACTTATCCTAATTATTTGAATGTTTTCAGATTTCTAACGATGTGGGCCTAATATTTCACGAAATGTATTCAATTTAATTGTATTTTCATAACTCTCTCTCAGAACTGGGCCAGAGGCGCTTAAAAGGGATGCCTTTTTAAAGTATCCCCCCAGCCCGTCCCATCTTTTACGATCCCAACACAACCAAATCAATTCGGTGCCAAAATGTTACAAAACATGGACGGAAGGACTGTCACAAGATGACAGACCTCGATACCGCACGAGCAGTGGTGATGCTGCTAGTGTGAAGCTAAGTAGGGTTCGTGATAGTGGATATAAATTCGCGCACCAACAAAAAGAGAATGTTAAGATTCGAGATTTTCCATTGCAGTCGGGGAAAGTCGTCGACGCCATTTAACTTTACAATGGTGGTGGTCTATTAGGCTGTGATAGTGAAAGACGTTGCACTATTCATCATCGTCAGTGTTAGGGCATCATCTTCATGGAAACTGTAGCCACCAATAAACGAAAGATTCTGTTACGGTATTATTATATTCACACTTTGATGGGCAAGTGATAATTTAGCCTAAGCTGTTTTCCATAAAAAATCTATTGGTCATGATATGTCCAACGTGTAATTAATTCTTAGCCTAGATCAATAGCCTACTTTCTACATCAATAGCCTACGTCCATGGATTTAGTGTAAAACCAAAATGCACACTTCCCCACTGTCAGCCAGACACCAAGATCCAAAACCACTCATTATAATGCTATATTTTAAATAGGCTAGCCTATTGTTGTGTCTACAAAAAAATCAATAACACAATGCTACATCAATTGTGATTCATTATCAAATAAGGCTAAAATAAGATGTAATTCCATCCAGGTAAATTCAAATTTGCACCATGGTAGTTGATAGTGATAAATGACATTTCGATCAATGGGAATCAGGCCCCGTAGCTGTCTATGGTCCTGACGGCCCAAACACTTTAAGCAGGAAAGGATATAGCAGAATTGCTTGCTTTGTGACCAAATGACAGTCAGAGATATCCCTGTTTAGGAGATACAAGTCTATGTGATGTTAATCAAAAAACAAGAGAGGTGAGAAGTGCGGGGGGCTGCTTTAATCGACATCCACGTCATCGGCACCCAGGGAACAGTGGGTTAACTTCCCTGCTCAGGGGCAGAACAACATATTTTTACCTTGTCAGATGGGTGTACAACAATCAACCCAAACCCATGTTTTACATTATCCACAGGTGAGATAAGGCTGGTCAAATTGTAATCACATTTGTAATTTCTTATGTCCAACAGTATTTGCTGTTAAGTGAAGAGTGAAGAGCCACTCCTAGAATATGTCCCTTCCAATGTCTTTCTGTTAATGAGGTGAAATAATAGCCAGTAATCATTCAGCTCATGCTCTGCTTAATGTCTGTCTCACCTGTGGTTGGTGATCAAAAGTCAGAGGTCAATAGTTTGAGAGGACCCTACGTCCGCACTTAAATATGGCCATCATTCCAATGTGAGTGGTGTGTGTGTGAGCTAGCGTCTCTGTGTGTGTGCACTTGTGCTTATAATAAAAGTATTAGTTGTGTGTAAGGAGTAAACCGTTATTGTACTGCATTGCATAATGACTGCAGTACTTGGTACTCGACAAATTGTTGTGTGATAATTGAAGTCGGCCCTGAATGGTGGCGTGCGTATGGAAGATATGAGCACAATTTCTCAGTGTGTCAGAAAGATGATTCAATGATGAATCGACATAACTTGTAATGTCAACAGCTAGTCTGTAGTTTACAATGTACAGGCTCTTTCTCTTCCGTTTAGATATTTTGTCAACATTTACATCATACTTTTCTTCAGCTTTAGCTACTGTAAATTAAAACACGTTTTTGAAAATGTTGTGTAAGAGCTTTTATTCACACTACTGTGGGTTTTTGCATTTGGGCTGACATACCCTGGTTATCGTTATACCTTTGTTATTTTATTGTAAGGAAGTCTCATAGGCATTTTACCTTAAACTAACGCGTGACTAAATATTACTAAAGGTAAAACATTGCTTCCTAAATTAATACATGTAAATTGATAGATTTGATTTTTGATTAAAAAAAAAAGTTAGATAACACCAAGGATTACTCTTGTTAGTGAACATATACTGCCTCAAACATGACAAGCACCATCTTATGCTTTATGTGCTAATTATATCAAGCTTAATTACCTATCTCAACAACTAATTTGATAGATCAGATGGCGCGTTCTCCAAACATTAATAAATATGATTAGTACTCAGATTCAAGGAAACAATTTCAGATGTCAGTCCCAAAATATTAATATCAAAGTCAATTTCTATTCATGAATATAAATAGCCAGGATTTAGTTGAATGAATGTATTTGAAATGTAATCCTGTCCACACAATTTCCAGTAAGAAATCATCCCAGTACTATTCCTCTGCACTTCACTGGTTATTCTATTGTCAATGCTTTATAAACCTAAAAGGATTATGAATGTCATCTAATAGTAGAATTATTCCTCAAAATTACAGACAGACACACAGACACACACACACACGCACACACTTTCCCGAGCAAAATTGTGTTCTTTGAACCAAAAAGGTCCTTACATATACTGAGTAGTTGTTGTTCTGTGTCATATTCAGTCATTTTGATTGTCATTATATACATTGTCTATTGTGTTCTCCTCCCTTCCCTCCCTTTGACGGATTCTTCTGGTAATCCATCAGGGAAAACAAGGAATTAGTTTGTAAAGCGTGATAATAATGTGTGGCCATAATAACTTGACTCGAGAGGATTAGCAAATGTGCATTGTCTGAAGCTTCAGCCTCTTGGGTGATCAGCTGCTCGTCTCCCTAAACAGTGGCTGCCTTTGCCAATTAAAAATGCAGTCTAGTCTCCCTCTTCAAATGATTAATTCTGCCTGCACTGTCGATGGCCTGCCAATTATTGTCGCCCAATTGGTATTTCCTGATGTTGGATTTATCACTCAGTGAAAACTTCTCCCGTTGGTTTTAATTAGGCTCCACTCACACAACAGGCTTTCTGTTTTATATTTGTTGTTTTTCTCTGTGCGAAGGCTACCTGAAGGTTGCAATTGTATTTTTCTTGGTTTACGTATGCTGACAGCTTTATGATTGGCAGACTCGCACATGAAAATCCCTCAAAGCCATTTTTGAATGTATTTCTCTGTGTGTTTTTCTGAGGATTGTATAGGAGTGACCATTTTAGCAAGTCCACCTTTGAATACAGATACAGATTTCTGGGGGGGTTGTAAAATTTCCTCGACCAGCAATTAAAGAATTGGTAATGAATAGCTGTGAAGACCGGAACACATACACACAAACACACTTGATGAGAGGAGGAGGATGGGTGATGGCAGGAGTGATTCAACACACTGGACAGGCAATACAAACACGGGTGCCCCCATCTGCCTTCCGTTGCAGCCGAGTATCAATATTAAGCTAGTGTTGGGGGATCATTGTGTTAATGTATTTATAAATGGACCAGAGATATTGCCGTAGACCCCAGCCAGGCAGAAGCACATTAAATCATAGGAATAATCTAATGAAATATTTATTCACGTTGTATTTTTTTCTACCCCTCTGTGATGGATGGGCTCCACAGTTGGGGTAGTAGCTCAGCAATAAGGGAGAGATGGAGAGTGGCAGATTCAAGCTGTACGCTTCTGTAAGAGCACATAGACCCACCAAATCAAATGGTATTAAAAAGAGACAAGACCAGTATCCCCAAGGACCTTATGTAACAGTACCAGTGTTGACTAAAGTAATCTAGTAATCTCCAGTTTCCAAAACCTCTCATATTTGATTTCAAGGGATGCTCCTCCATATTGAAGCTGTTAATATGGAAAGAACTAAGGATCACAGCGCCGCACCGCGGTATGACAGGATCCCCTCTGGGAAAACAGATGGGAGCAAATTTACTTACATACCATAAACTGAGTTGTATGTACCATCCCAGCAAACCGGGAACATTCACAGAACATTAGCTAAGATTCCCATTAAGTTCGTGTTAGATAAAACCTAACATTAGGATGATAATAGGGTTGGGCTGTATCTAGAAGTTCATACCGTTTCTGTACCATACTAGGGTATACAATATTACCAGAGGTGCACACAAGGGGGCGCTATAAAAAATAATATGTATATATATATATAACCCTCATTCCAGGGTTTTTCTTTATTTTTACTATTTTCTACATTGTAGAATAATAGTGAAGACAAACACTATGAAATAACACATGGAATCATGTAGTAACCAAAAAAAGTGTTAAACAAATCAAAATATATTTTATATTTGAGATTCTTCAAAGTAGCCACCCTTTGCCTTGATGGCAGCTTTGTACACTCTTTGCATTCTCTCAACCAGCTTCACCTGGAATGCTTTTCCAACAGTCTTGAAGGAGTTCCCACATATGTTGGCTGCTTTTCCTGGTACTAGTCAAAGTTTGGACACACCTACTCATTCCAGGGTTTTTCTTAATTTTTACGTTTATATTTTTGTTCAGTATAATTTATTTGACACATCTTAGATTATCTATAGTTATACTTAACTTATAAGCAGTGGCGTAGCCCGCAGCCCCCGTCTTTTTTTGGAAATACCCTGGTATGCGGTATATCACCCAGGCCTAAATGATAGCATCCCAAAAACATTCAAAGAATATTTTTGGAACATTTTCTCAAAACACAAAATCTGTCCAATCGTGCTCATGATTATACAATGTTTGTATAAAATGTTTTCCCGATGTTGCAATAACGTTCCCAGAACACATTGTCTGTTCTTTAAAGGTTCCCAGAATGTTTCATTAGGCTGTGGGAACAGTCTGGTGGAAACATTGCGGGGACATCACAAAATATATGTTCCCAAAACACAAACTGTCCAGTTGTGCAGATGAGTACAGTATACAACATTTCTTTTAGGCAGAGGTGGGTAGAGTACTGAAAATCTGTACTTAAGTAAAAGTACTGTTACTTGTAATTTACTCAAGTAAAAGTAGCCCTTTTAAGAAACTACTCATGCAAGAGTTGAAAAGTGTTCGGTCCGAAAATAACTTAAGTACTAGTTACAAATTTAGTTTGTGTTACGCCCTGACCTTAGAGGATCCTTTAAATTCTCTATTTGGTAGGTCAGGGTTTGACTAGGTTGGGAAATCTGTTTATATTTCTTTGTTGGCCGGGTATGGTTCCCAATCAGAGGCAGCTGTCTATCGTTGTCTCTGATTGGGGATCATACTTAGGCAGCCCTTTTTCCCCCACCTTCTGTTGTGGGATCTTGTCTTTGTGTGTTGCATGGTTTGTACTCCTAGCGTTACGCTCGTTGAGTTGTTTGTTTTTGGTGGAACATTTCAAATGAAAGAAAAGGAACGCCTACCACGCTGCACCTTGGTCTTCCTTTAACCACAGACGTTATAGTTTGGTCATTTTACACCTTATGGTAAATTGTGAGAACAACAGCTTAGTGCAATTGATTTGACATTGATTTATTATTTAAGCATGCCAGCACCATCTTGCAGATGTCCTGCAGCACAGGTCTGTTGTACAGTTTCTATTACGTTCTTATTCAAAGTTGACTTAATATCTATCAATGGGCTCAGTTTCATAAACGGTACCCGAAACATCGGAGGGATTTCACAATTTCAACAGCGTTAATGAAAATACATTTCACAATATAATTAAGTACATGTGATGGTGAATGCATACTAAAAAGATTTACATCAAGTGTGATGTTTAATTTTATACTTGGAATGAAATACCAAGGAGGATCTGTCAAACATCAATCAATATTGAAATGTTACTATCAATCATGTTACCAGTATGCAAATCAGATTTCAGCATGGAATTAAACATTAAGGTATTCAGGTAAGAATCACATAAGCAATAAATAATCAAACAGTGCAGATATCAATTGCCATAGTCAACTCAATCATATTTTTCCTGCCAAGGCACAATTTACCCTCCGTCCTCCTTCTCTTCCGATCCTCTCCTTCTCAACACCCTCGGTTGTGCTGCTACAAGCTATAAATAAAAAATAAACACATAAAAATATATATATTTCTAGGAGCTAGAAAAAGTATTAGTCAGCCACCAATTATTTAGTCAGCCACCAATTGTGCAAGTTCTCCCACTTAAAAAGATGAGAGGCCTGTAATTTTCATCATAGGTACACTTCAACTATGACAGACAAAATTAGGGAAAAAAATACAGAAAATGACATTGTAGGATTTTTTATGAATTTATTTGCAAATTATGGTGGAAAATAAGTATTTGGTCACCTACAAACAGACCTGTAACTTCCTCTTTATGAGGCTCCTCTGTCCTCCACTCGTTACCTGTATTAATGACACCTGTTTGAACTTGTTATGAGTATAAAAGACACCTGTCCACAACCTCGAACAATCACACTCCAAACTCCACTATGGCCAAGACCAAAGAGCTGTCAAAGGACACCAGAAACAAAATTGTAGACCTGCACCAGGTTGGGAAGACTGAATCTGCAATAGGTAAGCAGCTTGGTTTGAAGAAATCAACTGTGGGAGCAATTATTAGGAAATGGAAGACATACAAGACTACTGATAATCTCCCTCGATCTGGGGCTCCACGCAAGATCTCACCCCGTAGGGTGAAAATGATCACAAGAACGGTGAGCAAAAATCCCAGAACCACATGGGGGGACCTAGTGAATGACCTGCAGAGAGCTGGGACCAAAGTAACAAAGCCTACCATCAGTAACACACTTCGCCGCCAGGGACTCAAATCTTGCAGTGCCAGACGTGTCCCCCTGCTTAAGCCAGTACATGTCCAGGCCCGTTTGAAGTTTTCTAGAGAGCATTTGGATGATCCAGAAGAAGATTGGGACTTCTTAACTTTTTGGTAAAAACTCAACTCGTCGTGTTTGGAGGACAAAGAATGCTGAGTTGCATCCAAAGAACACCATACCTACTGTGAAGCATGGGAGTGGAAACATCATGCTTTGGGGCTGTTTTTCTGCAAAGGGACCAGGACGACTGATCAGTGTAAAGGAAAGAATGAATGGGGCCATGTATCGTGAGATCGAGTGAAAACCTCCTTCCATCAGCAAGGGCATTGAAGATGAAACGTGGCTGGGTCTTTCAGCATGACAATGATCCCAAACACACCGCCCGGGCAACGAAGGAGTGGCTTCGTAAGAAACATTAAGGTCCTGGAGTGGCCTAGCCAGTCTCCAGATCTCAACCCCATAGGAAATCTTTGGAGGGAGTTGAAAGTCCGTGTTGCCCCGCAACAGCCCCAAAACATCACTGCTCTAGAGGAGATCTGCATGGAGGAATGGGCCAAAATACCAGCAACAGTGTGTGAAAACCTTGTGAAGACTTACAGAAAACGTTTGACCTCTGTCATTGCCAAAAAAGGGTATATAACAAAGTATTGAAATAAACTTTTGTTATTGACCAAATACTTATTTTCCACCATAATTTAAAAATAAATTCATTAAAAATTCTACAATGTGATTTTCTGGATTTTCTTTTCTCATTTTGTCTGTCATAGTTGAAGTGTACCTATGATAAATTACAGGCCTCTCTCATCTTTTTAAGTGGGAGAACTTGCACAATTGGTGGCTGACTAAATACTTTTTTTGCCCCACTGTATATGGCACAGAAACCTACTGTTTCACTATACATGTATGTGCTTATAGGCCTTGTCATAAAAACAGGAACACACACACACACACACATACATAAACACATACACACATACACACACACTGCAATGGAGTGGGAGGATTATGTGCTGGGCTGACCGGTTGATCTAGCTAATGTTCGTTTAGCCAGCTTATCTAGTGGCAACCTAATGTGATACCTAGTTAGCTATTTCCACACACATCTGATTAGTCTGTTCTGTCTCTTTATGCCATTTTCAAGTCTTGCCATAGATTTTCAAGCCGATTTATGTTAAAACTGTAGCTAGGCCACTCAGGAAAATTCAAAGTCGTCTTCTGTCGCCTTGTGTTTTAGATTATTGTCCTGCTGAAAAGTGAATTTGTCTCCCAGTGTCTGTCGGAAAGCAGACTGAACAAGGTTTTCTTCTAGGATTTTGCCTGTGCTTAGCTCTATTCTGTTTCTTTTATCCCCCCCAAAAAACTACATAATACTTGCCGATGACAAGCAAACAAATAACATGATGCAGCCACCACCATGCTTGAAGATATGAAGAGTGGTACTCAGTGATGTGTTGTACTTGCCTAAAACATGACGCTTTGTATTCAGGACATGAAGTTCATTTCTTTGCCACATTTTTGGCAGTTTTACTTTAGTGCCTTATGGCAAACATGATGCATGTTTAGGAATATTTTTCCTCCTTCTTTTCACTCTGTCATTTAGGTTAGTGTTGCAGAGTAACTACAATGTTGTTGATCCATCCTCAGTTTTCTCTCATCACAGCCATTAAACTCTGTAACTGTTTTAAAATCACCATTGGCCTCATGGTGAAATCCCTGAGCGGTTTTCTTCCTCTCCGGCAACTGAGTTAAGAAGGATGCCTGTATCATTGTAGTGACTGGGTGTATTTATACCACATCCAAAGTGTAATTAATAACTTCACCATGCTCAAAAGGATATTCAATGTCTGCTTTTCTTTTGTAGTCTACCAATAGACACCCTTCTTTGCGAGGCATTGGAAAACATCCCTGATCTTTGTGGTTGAATCTGTGTTTGGAATTCACGGCTTGACTGAGGGACCTTACAGATAATTGAATGTGTGGGGGTACAGAGATGAGGTAGTCATTCAAAAATCATGTTAAACACTATTATTGCACACAGTGAGACCATGCAACTTATTATGTGAGTGGTTAAGCAAATGTTGCCATAACAAAGGGGTTGAATGCTTATTGACTCAAGACATTTTAGCTTTTCATTTTTTATTAATGTAATTCCACTTTGACATTATGGGGTATTGTGTGTAGGCCAGTGACGGAAAAATCAATTTAATCCATTTTAAATTCAGGCTGTAACACAATAAAAGGTGGAAATGTCAATGGGTGTGAATACTTTCTGAAGGCACTGTATGTTCCCAAAACTTTTAAAACATACCCAAAATATAATTCCTACTTTGAGACGCTTGATACGGTCCCCCTTGTTGTATTTTTCATGATCTGAAAAGCAAAGTAATCCTAGATCAGCACTCAGTCTTGGATACCTTGTAAATATGGGTCCAGATGTACGCAGCATATACAGTGCCTTCAGAAAGATTTCACACCCCTTTACTTTTCCCAAATGTTTTTGTTACAGCCTGAATTTATAATGTATGCAATTTTGATTGTGTGTCACTGATTTACCCACACAATACCCCACAATGTGGAATTTAGTTTGTAGAACATTTTAGAAATTAATAAAACATTAAAAGCTGAAATATCTTGAGTCAATAAGTATTCTACCCCTTTGTTATGGCAAGCCTAAATAAGTTCAGGAGTAACAATGTGCTTAACAAATCGCATAATAAGTTGCATGGACTCGTTCCGTGTTAAATAATAGTCGTTTACATGATTTGTGATATGACTACCCCACCTCTATACCCCACACATAACTCTGTAAGGTCCCTCAATCGAGGAGTGCATTTCAAGCAAAGATTCAAACAAAAAGACCATCAATGTTTTTCAGTGTCTCGCAAAGAAGGGCACCGATTGGTAGACGATGAACACCTCTTTGAGCATGGTGAAGTTATTATTTAGGCTTTGGATTGGATAGTGTATCATATATCCAGTCACGACAAAGATACAGGTGTCCTTCTACCACAGTTGCCGGAGAGGAAGGAAATTGCTAAAGTATTTCACCACGAGGCCAATGGTGATTTTAAAACAGTTACAGAATTGACAGATTGAAGGGTTGTGATATGGGTTGTGATATGAGAACTGAGGATGGATAAACAACATTGTAGATACTCCACAATACTGTGTGAATACTTATGTAAATGAGATATTTCTGTATTTCATTTTCAATACATTTGCAAACATGTCTAAAAACATGTTTTTTCTCTTTGTCATTATAAGGTATTGTGTGTAGATGGGTGGAAAAAAAGAATATTCAATACATTTTGAATTCAGGCTTTAACACAACAAAATGTGGAATAAATAAATACTTTCTGAAGGCTCTGTAAAGCGGATGGGTGAAGTGATTGTGAATAACCTAGTTACCAGTATGTCCTTGGATTAGTTATGTCTAAGAAGGCCAAAAAGGAAGCATCGAATACCTGATTGACCATACTGCACGGCTATATAGTGAAGAAACAAGCTACAAGGAACTTTTCTGGTGGTGCAGAGGACAGAAGACCTGGCTTGGCAACCAAATATTACAGGTTCAAACCCCACATGTGCATATTTAGTGTAAAAATGATGGTCGGGTGTGTATGATTAAATGTGCTACAAATTAAAATGCTATGTGTCTCTATCACATTCAAATGCAACTTGTCATTAAATCTGGAGAGAAAGATAATTGGTATGTATTCCAATCTGCATTAAGGTGCTGCAATTTTGTATGCTGAGAATGTTGTAGAGATATTAGCTAATACTTAAATATGACATTTTCTAAATGTTCTTGAAATGTTCTGAGGACCTCCAAGACAAGGTAATATGTATATTAGCGTAAACATCAATGGAATATTATGTTAAACCTATAGCAAATATGCTATGAATGTCATAAAATTGACTTATTTTGGAAATTGTGGAACATTGTGCAACGTTGTGGGAATGTTCTAAGCAACCTATGTGAATAATACAAGAATATTAGTGCAACATCCCAGACAACTCCCATAACTTAATGAAATGTTCTGGGAACCTTGAAAGTACTTAGACAATGTGTTCTGTCAACATTCTTACAACATTATAGGAATATCCTGTGCAACCTAACTTAAACATTGTATGAATGTCATCACAACTAAGCATATTTTGTGTTTTGTGAACCTATCTCTTGTAATGTACCCACACTGTTGCCACAACCTAATTAAATGTTCTGGGAACCTTTAAAGAACTCAGAAAGGCTGTTCTGTCAACATTCTTGCAACATCAAAGGAATGTTTTGTGATACTAACATTATCTGAATGTCAGCACAACTGGACAGTTTTAGTGTTTTGGGGACCTATCTCTTGTCATATCCCCACAACCTAATATTCTGGGAACCTTTAAAGAACAGACTAAATGTGTTCTGGGAATTTTTTTGTAACATCAGGTGAATGTTTTTTTTTGCACCCTTAAAGAAACAATGTAGAATCATCCACGCAACTGGACAGTTTTTGTGTTTTGATGATTTCAGTGTTTGTGATTTCTTCACAATGTTCCAACCAGACTGTTCCCACAACCGAATGAAACATCCTGGAAACCTTTAAAGAACAGATTAAAGTCTGGTTGGTCAGTCTGTAATACCTACATGTTTCAAGCAAACCACCATAGTCCTTGTGCCCAAGAACGCCAAGGTAACCTGTCTAAATGACGACCGCCCCGTAGAACCCACATCTGTAGCCATGACATTCTTTGGAAGGCTGGTAATGGCTCACATCAACACCATCATCCCAGAAACCGTGGACCCACTCCAATTCGCATACCGCCCTAACAGATCCACAGATGATGCAATCTCTGTTGCACACTACACTGCCTTTTCCCACCTGGACAAAAGGAACACCTACGTGAGAATGCTATTCATTGACAACAGCTCAGTTCAACACCATAGTGCCCTCTAAGCACGGGCAGTAGGGTAGCCTAATGGTTATAGCGTTGGACTAGTAACCAAAAGGTTGCAAGTTCAAATCCCCGAGCTGACAAGGTACAAATCTGTCATTCTGCCCCTGAACAGACAGTTAACCCACTGTTCCTATGCCGTCATTGAAAATAAGAATTTGTTCTTAACTGACTTGCCTTGTTAAATTAAGGTAAAATACATTTTTAAAAAGCTCATCACTAAGCTACAGACCGTGGGACTGAACACCTCCCTCTGCAACTGGATCTTGGGCTTCCTGCCGGGACTGCCCCTGCTGGTGAGGGTAGTCGACAACACATCCTACACGGGGGCTCCTCAGGGGTGTATGCTCAGTCCCTCCTGTATGCCTTGTTCACCCACAACTGCGTGGGCTCGCACGACTCCAACACCATCATTATGTTTGTCAAAGACACGACTATAGGGAAGAGGTCAGAGACCTGGCAGTGTTGTGCTAGGACAATAACCTCTCCCTCAACGTGGGCAAGACAAAGGAGCTTATCGAGGACTGAACACACCCCTATTTACATCGACAGGACTGTAGCGGACTGGGTCGAGAGCTTCAAGTTCCTCTGTGTCCACATCACTAAGGACCTGTCATGGTCCAAACAAACAAACACAGTTGTGAAGAGGCCACGACAAAGCCTCTTCCCCCTCAGGAGGCTGAAAAGATTTGGCATGGGCCCTCAGATCCTCAAAAGGTTCTACAGCTGCACCATTGAGATCATCTTGACTAGCTGCTTGATATACGTCCAGGACCTCTATACCAGGTGGTGTCAGAGGAAAGCCCCAAAAGACTCCAGCCTCCCAAGTCATAGACTGTTCTCTGCTACCGCACGGCAAGCGGTACTGGAGTCTGGTACCAAAAGGCTCCTGAACAGCGTCTACCCCCAAGCTGTTAGACAGCTGAACAGTTACAATGACCCCTTAATTATTGATTTCTTTATCGTCATTTTTTGGCACTGACTCTTGCACTGGCTCTATGCACACTCACTTAACTCTACCCACTCACTGACACATACTACACTGACACTCCAACACACACACATCACACACACATGCATGTTGACGCCACACACACACACACAGACACACTTTCAGACTGTTTACATACGCTGCTGCTACTTTATTATACTGTATATCCTGATGGCCTAGTCACTTTTATCCCTACCCACATGTAAATACTGTATTACTTCAATTACCTCAGCTACCTTGTACACCTGCACATTGACCTGGTACTGGTACTCCTTGTGTAGAGCTATGGTTTTTATTGTGTTACTATTTCCTTTTTTATTCAGCAAATATGTGTCTTACTTTTGAACTCTGTATTGTTGGGAACGGGCTCGTAAGTAAGCATTCATTGTAAAGTCTACACCTGTTGTATTCGGAGCATGTGACCAATACATTTTGATTTGAAACAGGACAGTTTTTGTGTTTTGCGAACATATCTTTTGTGATTGTTCCCACAATTTCCACTAACCTAATTAACTAATGAACAGATTACATTAGTTCTAGGAATGTTCTTGCAACGTAAGGCGAATGTTTTATACAAACATTGTATAATCATCAGCACGACTGGACGGGTTTTTGTGTTACGAGAACATTTGCCGTAACCTAACGAATGTTCTGGGAACTTTCCCAGAACCAATTTTGGTTTGCTGGGATGGTACACACAGCCATGCAGACATCCTATTGATAGGCTTTTGACAGATTTTAGATCTCGCACAGGTGGAAACGTTTAAAGTTATATTGACAACATTACAGAACTTTAATTCCACAGGAGCCATCGCAATTCGATGCATATGCAGTCATCATGGTTAGAATGGGCTTTAAGCCAAATTAAGAAAAAAAAAGAGAACCAAAAAAACTAAAACAACCTGTTCATATTGAGGTTTGGTCTCACTTCACCTATATCTGGACTAAAACCCAAAGCCCAATTGAATTAAAACACCCCTTTTTGATCCAATGATTTATAAGCAAAAACCATGTTGACGTGAATCTGGGCACCGAGTGAAGGTCACCAGACTAATACAATACCCGAGCTCCGTTCACAACCCTCCCATGTCTGTAGATATTGTAATAAGCAACAGGGTTTCCTCGTAAAAGATGTAGCAGTTCAACTGGCTCTGACAGGACAAGCTGTGGGCCTTGACTTCAGGATGAGCTGTAGTCCTGTAGGTCGTTGTCTCTGCTGTAGGCCCGTGTCCGTTGGGCACACACTTACCGGTGGCAGAGTGAGTGGGAGGGTGGGGACATTCCTGGCATCTTTGACGGCTGTTATTCAGTGACCTTTTTATCAACGTGCTTGCTGCTTTCAGAGGGTGCCTACAGCAGAGACATGGGCACGTCTGTGGGAAAACATGGACTGTCTTTTGAGACGTTGCCTGGTAGCCCTTGTAGCCACAGCTACATGCATATGAAATGAATTGGTTTCCATTAACCTTGGTTGTGGGTGATTTCACAGTTGTGGTTTTATCAGCTGTTGTCTGGACTGGAGGTCATCATCAAGGATGTTTGCGCCATTGAGTCTTGGGTTGGGTGACCTTTCCTGTTTGGTTTTGTTTTACACCCCCTATTCACAGTTGATTTGATTTGGAGATGTGATGTCAAATCAAGGTTTTGGTCACAGTGCCACAGAGTGATGAAGAAAGCTATTGATTATGCTTCGTAAGTTACACATTCGACTTTGGATCCATGTTTTAACTTCACAGAATGTTTTTGACAATGACTCTGCTGATTTTGAGGTAGCCTTCATGCAAATGTTTTGAAAGAGGTGTAGTCTTTGTCATAAATGGTCCTATTTTCATGCATGTTACTTTTATAGCATGCTGTGCAACTTGAATAGTTTGTCAGTAAGTTAAATTAATAATGCATTTCTCTTATTTATTTACCTTTATTTAACCAGGAAATCCCTTTATATTAAAAACTCTATTTCAAGCGAGACCTTGCTAGAGGGGCTTTGAATTAATCAATGCTTTATTGTTGGTTTTGTTTTGCTAAGCATGATAGCAAAGTAAGATGAAAATACATTTCCAAAGTATTTTTCCCGCTTCAAAGTTCAAAGGATTTAGGTCACTAAAATACATGCAGTAAGAACTAGGGAGACAGTTCAAAATGTTTTAGTCTGCCGACTTCTCTCTTTAAAAGGTGTAGATGGTAGGGTGGTAAAAGTACAGCACCTTCTTACCCATGCTCCACTGGGCTAAGTAGGAGGATAGAGGCCTATCTATTTTGTATGGTGCTGAGCTTAAAGGAGTGCCATCTCCTGCAGAGCAGAGTGTACCGTAGAAAGAGGGGAGAGGAGAAAGGAGGAGAGGAGAGATAAAGGCTGTGAGAATGGCGATGGTTCTGTAAGTAATGCTCTCTGTTCTTTTAAAGGTCCAATGCAGCCAATTTTATCTCAATATCAAATCATTTCTAGATACAAATGAAGTACCTTACTGTGATAATTTTTTAAAACCATTTTAATAAAAAATATATAAATAAACTAACTTCTTAGCAAAGAGCAATTTCTCAACCAAGAATTTCAACCAAGAATGTCTGGGAGTGGTTGAGGTGGGAGGGGAAAACTGAAAATGTGCTGTTATTAGCAGAGAGGTTTGGAACTCTCTTTCTTATTGGTCCATTAACTAATTTACTCCATGGTGATGTCACCATGGAAGGCCAAAGCTCCCTCCCACAAAACAGGTTGACATTACAGGCGGCCTTTTCGAAAGGGCTCTTACAATAAATCGGCATTATCATAATGTTCACGATTGTACAGTATTATTCCAACCTCATAGTGTGGAAATATATATAAAACACAGGTAAATCACGTTTTTGACTGCCCTGGGCCTTTAAAGTTGTGTTTGAGCTTGGCCGGCACTGACTCATTTTAGAAGCTGGGAAAATGAAATAACAACGTTGAGGAGATTTGAATGTAATGTTTTGTGATAATCCCTCTCCATTTTGGAACGCTTCAGGAGAAGTCATGTGATAAAGCCTCTTTGGTACAAGCCAGGGAGAATAATAAGATACCTGTTATTTGTCTTTCTCACAGTGTTGTGCCCTTGGAGAACCCGCTATCCCCCTGTTTTAGTAAAAACAATCAGAGATTAGTCAAGCCATCCCATCTTAGAATGGGGCCTTAATGCAGTCGCAGAGACATAATTGTATGTAGGGTGGCCAGTGTCAGCCAGGCAGACGTGACAGAGCGGGATGGGAGGGAGCACAGACACATGTACTGTATGCAGACAGACAGAGAAGTGGACAGAAGACAAGTGACACAAGGGCAGGCACAATAGATGAGTGGAATGAGAAAAATGAGGTGATTGTCAGAGCAGCAGAAACAAATGGTTGCTTCTATCCTAAGGTGTTGTGTTGAGCGTGACAGCTGGGTCTATGGAGTAGTCTTCAGACAGGTTTAAAGCTGTATCTATTGTGGAGGGCCTGGGGACCTAAACAAAGGGATTTAAGGTGTAGGTGCAGAGGCCAAGTTTAGCAGATGTATAACATAAAATCACCCCTGAGCTGCTGATTCAAGACAAACCCACCAGTAATACCAGACATGTTACTGCTCATCATACTGCTATTACTACTTATACTATTGCTTAGTGTTGCACTGTATACCGAAACGTCTGTACTTTTTCGATACTAGAACATGAAAACAGGTCGGTGCTAGAATTTGTGTTATGTTTTGGTAATTCTGTCAAATGTGTCTCACGGATCAAGTCTGTCTATTAGCACAGCCAATTTCCCAAACGGAGCCACTGTGCCTGCTCCCCATACTCATTGCTAGCCTGCGCTGGGAGTCTGGACTGCATCATGTTTAGCTCCCCACTCATGCTGCACAGAAGTTCACACACTTGAATAATGTGACACGACATTTTTAATGTTGAAACTATTAATTACTGTTTGCAAAACAATGTCCATACAGGCTAGAATATCTTTACAATGCAAGAAGATACCGGTATCTTCTATCTTTGTAGGCTGACTTTCCTTGCTAGCTTACAGCTGAAACGAACATCAATTCACTACCCTAGTACTTTGTGATAATATGCAAACCGTAACGCAAAATATGCTGATTTCAAAGCTGATTGCCACCAAAAAACTTTATCCATTGACTTAAAGAGATTCTCTGTTAGTTTTGTATACTTTTTAGCCAGTAGTTCTGAAAGTAGCAGTCACAAGCCAAAAGTGGTCCCCAAAAATTGCTAAGTCACTTATGTGCAGATAGGTGCACCATGTAATTTCTCGCTCTCTCTCGCTGCTGTGTCCACTAAGCCGTTGGGCCCGCCCTGCAATCTCATTAAATAATGCTGGGCAGGCCTTTTGCTAGCTGTCACTCAAATGCGAGGGGCTGAAGCTCATTGGCTAGAACTCAAATTGCTAGGGTGCTGTCCCACTTGGAGGGAAATGTAGGGTAAAATGGCATGGCTCAGCTTCAAGAAAACAGTCGCTTTCAAACTTGGGATTTTGTGTTTAATTGAGGTAAAAGGGTAATTCTGCTCATAGATTATGCATGTATGGACTACACATCAAGCCCAAAGCGGATACGTTCTTAGTTGCCAAAGGTACTGGAGCATGTCTACCCCAAGTCTCTCCCTCAGCCAAAGATGTATTGCCTCAGCGAACTGAGGGCTCCAACAGGCCGCAACCCTCTTGGCTCTGAATGACGTCATTACTGGTTAAAGAGACAGCGCACTCTTTTATAAAAGAAGCGACTTTTATGCAAATGTTGTTGATCGGTACAATAAAATAAGTGCCACATTGAAGGGAACGAGATTGTTTTGTCTTCTGTAGCCCCATGAAATCAGCCAAAACAAGCCCAATGCCTCCTACTGAATATGCATTCACCTGTATTGTGATTGGGCTAGGGTACATTTTGATTTACCCAGTTTATCAGTTGAGATTTACCATTCAAGTAAATTATTACCATTATGTTGTTATGTACAGTAGTTAGATTGGTGAAAACAAAGTCAAATTAATTGTTTGATTGGTTAATTAAATTTCCTGGTTGCTAATTTCAGTGTGTATGACAAAACAAGCAATGCATAGTGTATTAAATCATTGTACCATCTAAACCACTGTGAAATATATTTTCAATAACCAAATATATAGTATTTTCAGCTGTTTGAAGCTGGTGTACAAAACCAGATGTAAAAGACGGGAAGCATAGAAATAGAACACCGATTTATCGCTTCTTAGACTTGCTTTCAATGAGTGAAAGATCTATAACGCACATTTCTATGTGAATTTGGTCAGGTGGCCCAAAAAGTTATATATTGCTGCTTTAATGCATAGCATACTGTACATGGCTGTCGCTGAAAAATTCTGACACTTAAAATGTAATGATATTGCACTCAAAAGATGCCCAATGATTGAAGACAGCAGTAGCTGAGTTTCTGTCTGGATCAAGTGCCATTCTGTGACTTTGCCTAATATGTGCTATGTTTTTACCTACTACTAGTCCTAGAGGCAGTTAGTACTATTTATACAACTCCTAATATAAATATTCTACCATGGCTATAACTGGTAATACTGCTACTGCTGCTACTACTACTACCACTACCACTACTTCCACTACACTGCCTATTTACCACTTATGTAAATGTGTAAATGTAATATATTTCTGTAATACTGCTATTACGAACATATGTCCTGGATAACTAATTACAAATCAACAGTGAAACAATGAAAACACCCATTATGATGGAAAATGTCTGAATATATTTGGTCCGTGAGGGACGTGTGGAGATGCACGCTGTTCAGCATGATTATAAATAGAAATCTGTGGTATTTCCGAAAATAGGTTAAGCTGCCATCGCTGTGCTGCTGGCATGACATCACTGATTGCCTGCCAGCCTCCCCCTAAAGACTGCTCCCATACCGGGGAGAGGGTAGGGAGATGGAGGGAGGTGAGGGAGGGAGAAAAGCAGCTGTAGCCCACTGTGGGGGGGGTTCTCTATTCCTCACCTCCAGCTTTGTTCTCACTTCCTCATCTCTCCATCCTATGGAGGAGTGGTAACGCTCTAATCGCTCCACTGCCAGATAGAGAGGTCTTCTGGAACAGCATGTTGCCAATGGCTTGGTGCTACAGTATAGTGTATTGGAGATGCCTCACAGGAATGTTGGAATTAGGGTAACAGAAGGTGCAGATGTACAGTATGTACAGTAAAGTGGCTTCATGCCATGTAGGAATAATAATTGGTTTTAAAGGGCTTAGATTAATTAAGGACCCATGACTTTGTCACTGCAATTCTGGTGATGTACGTCTTATAGTAATTTACAAAATGGCAGCTTTCCCATCTTTGACTACTCATAGTGATAACGGCGCCTTAATAATAAAAAAAATGACTAGATTAATAACAGATGATTTATCCTATCTACAGTATATTGGCAGCTTTTTGGCTCCACAACCTTGAGAGTTTATAGCACTTTAACTGACGAGCTAAGAAGGTTCTCTCTCTTTCACCGTGCCAGTGGTCGGCTTTAAAGGACGAGACATTTTTGGAAGCGTACCGCTGGCCACCGCCGTTACCAGGAAATACATCAATACAATTAACACGGTGGCACCTGCTCATTTGCAAGACCACCTGTGTTAATGATTATTATCATTCCAGCCCAGTAGTCAGAGGAAGAAAATGCTCAGGGAGAGAGGAAAAAAATCTGTAATATTTGGCATGTTGCACGTAATTTAAAATCTGTGTGTATATGAGGAATCTGCTTTGTGCCTCAAAGCACATAATCGCTAGTCGAAAAGACAGGAGCGTGCAGCAAGGTTTACTCGTTAGTCTATTTAGTAAGGAATCTGGAAAGGTGCAATTCATGTTTTCTCCAAATGCCGCATGAATGGTCGCTGAGAAATTAAGTGCAGTGTAGTGGGCGAAGAGAGGGGGGCGTCTTTCTTCTCATCCCTCTCTTTATCGCCAGCCTTGGAGCTTTGAAGCTTCATCTTTAAAGACACCTTTGCCAATTTGTCAAATCAAAGGACCTCGAAAACGGATCTGTCTCTCAGACCAAGTCAGTTTGGAACTGCCTATCTTTGACTAATGTGAATTTACTCTGATCAATTGATCTGACTCGAGGTTCAAATCGCTTTTTGAAAACAAGACAGTAATAGTGTGGGTATCACATCAAAAATGCCAATGTGGCTAACTAATATATATTTTCCTTTTTGTTTCTATCCTATAGTATTTTTCAGGCGTAGTATTGCCTATGCAGTGTTTATGGTCAGGGCATGTTCATGTTTTTCCCAGGGCCTGTTATAGAATATGAAGAGGAAGAGATGCAGTTTTCTGACCTTGATGGGGCTCACAGAAAACTTCTTATTGATTCCCCTGTAAATCCCTTAGCTGTGGGCTAAGGGGGGACTTGGCAGGTAAACTCCCATTGCCCTCCATCTGATGAGGAGTCTAAGCCATGTTCCTCTCTCAGTCAGTCCACCCACGCCTGACGTGGCCTGTGAACGGACACAGTATTTACTGCACCGTGAAACCCCATCCATTAATGGTGTCAATTAGCTTCTTCATCAGGGATGCAGGCCACTGGATGTATTTATAATGCTGGCCTGGCACAGGCTTAAAGCAGGCTGAGATCATTCATTTAGTCAGTCCACACAGGAAAGCTACATCCACTGTGGGTGCCAAGTTCCCACCACAGGATTGGCCCTATAGGACTTTACAGTAGTATTGTTTTTAAGTCACTGCCCAAGAGAACCTTCAACCTTACAAACCAAATACTGAATTACCTACTGTGGTTGAGTATGTGTGAATTTGTCAAGGCCTATTTTCTCAGCCCATTTTTCCCCCCAACGGATTTGTACTCTATTGATTCCTCTTTCAGAAGAAATGATTCAGTTTGACAGTGTTCCTCATCCTCATTATGCACGCCGCCACCCAGCCGAGAGGCCGAGACCCTTACTGTACACACCAGCCAGGTCACCCGTGGTACAAGTCCGTATTCAACGTCCATCCATGTCTGAGGACGTCGGGAGATGGAATGGAAACCATAGTGAGCGCTGCTACCTTCAAGTCGGTTTTAGTTTTACTAGGGCGTTGTGGACGGGGATGAAGGATGGGCGTAAGCATCTGCCACTGATTCCAAAGGTTGCAAGTTTGACTCAAGCAATGTTTTATGGCTATCCCAAACCGTAACGCTTACCTTAACCATTTGGAGTCAATGCCTAACCTTAAGAATTCTGAGTTAATACCTAAACTTAAACCTTTTGCAACAACTTTGAAATATGACATTCGAGAAACATGGATGAATGGTCTAATTCTGACATGAGACTGTGAGAGCTAGTTGGTACAAACACAAGTCCTCTACTGTACGCACACAACTGTGTTGGTCCACACAGACCTGTAGTGTGTCCTTCAGGATGTATTTCCTGCTCAGGGGCCGTAGTGTATGATGATTGAGCACAGCAACAAATCAATGGCCTCGGTCTCTTTCACCAGGGGTTACAGAAGCTACCAGGGTCCGTTACCAGTGTTGACACCAGGCCCTCTTACATTTGAGTAATTTAGCAGGCACTCTTATCCAGAGCGACTTACTGCAGCCGTTACTGTTAAGGCACATTGTCTCGGGGATTCGAGCCAGCAACCTTTCGGCTACAGGCCCAATGCTCTTAACTGCTAGGATACCTTCTGCTCCCTGACTAGCGTAAAGGATCTCAACAGTCTTGAGTGTTCTTCCGCTCCTTGTCTCACCCCACCTTCATTTGTAGTGACTTGAGGATGCAGGTGAAAGCAATATGTTGCCTGCCAAATTGGACTTTTCCTTCACCTATCGAGGTCTTTCATATTAGAGCAGATGGAAGATAAAGAGACAAGGAGAGGAAGTGTCTTGAGACTATTGAAATTACAGTACAGGAGGGTGCAGTGCTGGAGGATGGAGGCCTAGCCGCATGCGGCTCCCTTTAACGTGCCTGACTTAATTAAGGTTTACAGGTTACGCTAGAGTACTGCTTATATTACAGCACTCATTACAAGGTAATTAGGCTGGGGCAGGGAAAATATTGTTGTCGGAACAATGAGTGAAAGCTCTTTGGAAAGTACCCCCACCTTTTCCCTTTGTTCTCCTCGAGCAGTGGCTTGGTGGTTGGCTGTGTGCGTGCAGATCTGGGATCAGGGATTTGGGGGGTGAGGGAGGGATTAGAGCAGTAAGGACTGCTCTGAGACTAGCCCTGATTACCCCTCATAGTCAATCTACGCCACAGAGCTCCGCCACGCCTGCCACTGATTCAGGTAATAATCACATTGTATCAGTGCTGATGATGTGCACTTTGGGCTCCGGGCCCTCAGAAAGCCCTTCCAGCAGTAAATGAAGTAAGCAAGTAATCTACCCTCGGCGATGACATTTCCCACAGAGTGCAAATGAAGTGTGAGGGAGCGGGCAGACAGCGACTAAAGACCTGAGCCAGGGCTGGCTCTGTTTCTGCTACATTCACACTTTTGGTGGAGTAAATGCCAAGGAGAGGGGAAGTTCACACCTTTTCATTACACTGGGGCAGGGTCCTCTGGGGCACAGAGAGGGAATAGAAAGATGGAGTGAGAGACGCTGTGGTGCCTATGTGTACATTGGGCTGTGTGTGTGTGTGCGTTGGTGTGTGTGTGTGTGTCTGCGTCTGTGTGTGACAGTAGGGACTGAATGTAGTAGGCTCTTAGAATAAGTGCTGATTCTGGAAGAGTAGGAGGAGAGTAAGAGGAGGGGGGGACGGTGATGGGTTTATCAGTAGGACCTCTACACTTAGCAGGAATTACCTACACTTCACAGATTAGGGCCAAAGGTGCTGGATCAGACACACGTTCCCTTTTGCACTAGTAATGGAGGGCCTTGTCGGCAGGAAATAACCCTGCAAATGGCTACTGTCAGAGAGAGGAGGGAAGAGGGGAGAGGAGAGGAGAGGAGAGGAGAGGAGGGGAGAGGAGAGGAGGGGAGGGGAGAGGAGGGGAGGGGAGGGGAAGGGAAGGGAGGGGAGGGGAGGGGAGGGGAGGGGAGGGGAGGGGAGGGGAGGGGAGGGGAGAGGAGAGGAGAGGAGAGGAGAGGGGAGGAGAGGTCTCTTTAATTACAAACCATCTCAACACAGTGGAGCTGGGGAGAGAAAGACAGTCACCCCAATGCCCCCATATGTCCCTCTAGCCTGATCAGCACTGCAGCCTCTCTGTAGCCTCTCTGTAGCTACCTCAGCTGATGTAGTGGAGCCACACGTCAGACAGAAGTATATGGGAGCAGATGAGGAGGAGGAGTAAGAGGAAGAGGAGATTCTCCACTAGAAATCAACGTGTGAGATAAGGGCTGTTTTAGATTGGTATCAAATGATGCCTCGGTAGGATCATATTTTCCACATTGTGCCTTCCCTTCACTGCGTCAGCAACACCACCAGCCTCTCTCTCTGGGTCACATCGCTGTTTGTCGCGTTTCAAACCATTTCATCAGGCTCCGACGTCCGCACTTGGTATGCAATGCAACGTGGCTATTTGTACATGTTTGGATTCCAATTAGGAAGTTGTTCGAGCTTTCGCCCGTGGCCAGAGGATTCTTATTAAGGCTTACATTAAAGAACATAGAAGCACATTTAAATGGAGTTCATGTTCCCCTTTGTTTGTTGGCATTATGGTTGTTATTAATTTATTCTCAATGCCGTATGTGTTACACATTAACGAATAAATCCAATTTGGGCAGTGTTTGTGATTGTAATATGCAAACGAGGCCCTGCTCAGTGAGAGATAGGGATGGCACTTGTCAAATAAACCAACAACATAATTCCTATAGAATAACAACAGCAACACGGCCCCATTTAGTACCATGGTCTCCTCAGTGAGACCGGGATGATGTTATGTGGGGAAGAAAGCATCATAATAGAGTGATCTGCTTGGTAGCCATTGGAAATCATTAGGTTAGGGCCGGTGGGGACCAGGGGTGGGGTGTGAAGAGAGATGCACCATGACTCCAGGCAGTCAGCCACTTAAGACTGAGGTGGTCACCTCTGACAGACTCCATCACTGTCCATCCATAACATACATACAGACCCAGAGAGCAGGGACTAGCAGGCCTGCTGTGCTGCGAGACGGTTGGGCTGTATAGGGCCGTAGGGCATAGGGATGTAACACGGCCTGGCCAATCAATGGATCAATGCCTGACAAAACACCCCCTCTTTTTGTGTAGCACTGTAGCAGAGGTTACTATAATGCACTGACCTGGCTCTGAGAAAAGAATAGCTGGGGGAAGAATGCTGGGGTCATTGAAAGTCTATGTAGCTTTGCTCAAGGGAAAATATAGATGCATAAGCAAGCAACACAGCCAGGCTACAGGGTGCGAGATGTTGAATGAGAGGGTGAATTTATGGACGGATGAAGGTGATGTGATATGCCACATCGGGAATGATAGGAATATTGTCTCTTTAAAGACACCATCATCACCACCCACTATGTTTCCCGTTGAAATATGATCCGAAATGTGATGGTTTCTAGTAAACTCTCTCTAAAATGGCAGAAATATGATAGATAGTGTGTGGTAACGCACATGAACAACACTACCAAATCTATATATGCAGACATGAACTTCATTAATATAACACTACCAAATGTATTTATTCAGACAGTCAGGGGTAAATGATTGGATCAATACCTCTCTGGGGTCTCTCTCTCTTTCTCTTTAATCTCTCTCTCTCTCTCTCTCTCTCTCTCTCCTCATCTACCTCATTTCTCTGGGCTGTCTGCCAGCAGGAGGAGCTCTTTATTTGGCAGACAGTGGGCGAGAGTGACAGTGTGTGTGTATGTGTGGTAGTCACCTGGTGTTCTTGTGGCTGGGCATTTGTTCTGTGCTCAGGGAGCCCTGAGGCCTGAAGCACTGCCCCCCCCACCCTCCATCCCTCCCACCGTCTGCACAGTGTTCGAGTCCTCCCATCCCTCCCTCTTTCCCCCTCTCTGTCCTGCGGCCCTGCTCCCTCTCGCTGTCTCTACTGCTGTCAGAAGGGTTCAGTGTTGTGCATCACGGCAGCATGGTAGGCGCTTTGGACAGGGAGAGGCTGATCTATGGTACTGGGGCTGGGATAGAGAGATATAGATAGAGAGGGAGTGAGAAGAGAGAGAGAAAAACAAGAGAAAGTAAGGCACAGAGAGAGAGAGGAGGGAGAGAGAAAGAGAGAGCATTCAGCCCGAAGGCCAACTGAAGACAGGAAGAAACTCGAGTGTATGTCTGCATTGACACTGTCTGCAGGGAGGGATTGTTCCCCAGGAGCAGCTCTTGCTGCCTCATTGTGAGGGACACATCCCCTTTCCAGGGTGTTGTTTTTCATGACTGACAAGGGCCTGAGACTAAGCGAGGTTGATGGGGACCCAATGTTGTGGGTGGAGGGGATTTGATTGAACACAGTTGTTGCCGAGTGTTGTTGTGCCCAGTAACTGACCTAGGGTTGATATCTATTGTCAGTCTCCTCTTGTTCTGTGACTGAGCTAGTGTTGCCACTCCGTGTTTAGTGTCCTTTCTTTTCATCAGTGTTCAGTCCCCAGTGTTCAGTCACCAGTGTTCAGATAGACTTGTGTTAATATCTCCCCCTTTTCTGTTTTTCAGGCTGCGCGTTCCTCACCTACTGCGCCCGCGAGTCGGCCATCAAAGCCCAGAACGCCCTCCATGAACAGAAAACACTGCCAGGGGTAGGTCTCTACCCACTTCACCACCATGCCATCTGAACACAGAAAATACCACCACCCACCACCTACCAGCCTACTCCAACCTGCTTCAGCCCCAGAGATAAAAAATACAAATAAAAAATACTTTGGAAAATGATTCAATCAATAATCCAGGCTTTTAAGGGCCGGTTTGAACTGTTTAATGTGTCTGTTCTCCGGGGAATATAGCCAGCATTGATCAGATGCACTCCACTCGCACTTTCTGAGGCAATGCCATCAAATGTCAATTCATTTGTTCTTTGCATTTGCTCAAATTGGTCTCTTTACAAAAGGCTTAGTGAGTCATTGTTGTTTACTTAGACGAAGGGGAAAACAGAAATGATATGCACGAGGGATGAAAGGGACAATTTGAAAATAGGAAAGGGCACTGTGTGTGAGTGTGAGGTAGGATTACTGCCTTTATAAACAAAATGTGTGCATATCTGTGCACGGTATGCGTGCGTGTTTATGCACAGTATCTGTGTGTGTAGTGTAGTGTGTGCATCTCTGTGTTTGTACACAGTGTGTGTGTGTGTGTGTGTGTGTGTGTGTGTGTGTGTGTGTGTGTGTGTGTGTGTGTGTGTGTGTGTGTGTGTGTGTGTGTGTGTGTGTGTGTGTGTGTGTGTGTGTGTGTGAGTAGTCCTCTTACCATTTCCCCCACTATGGCAGATAGCAAGTGACAAGGACACCGTCAGCGTCAGGAGTAGAGCGGAGTAGAGCCGGGTCTGCTAGACAGACAGCATGGCTCAACGTTACCGGGTCAGAAGAACATCACAGATAGACAGACCAACCCCCATCTCTGTGGAATAATACAAGAAGAAGCCTAGCCAAAGGGCACATGTTTCACATTAAACATGCAAATACTAACACTGCAAACTTTGAACATTTCTGGCACTTTTCTCGGAAAACAAGTTGTTTCTTTTATCCTTCAGATTTGCCAAGCTCCAGCCTGGAGGGCTTTTTTTCTTCTTAAAGAGCATTACAAAAAAAATGATAAAAAAGAAGTTGTTCTTTGAGAGAACGCCAAGGGATGCGTTCACGGTAGGCTATAACTGTGTTTAGCAGTGCGTTAAAGAGAGGGGGATTATTTCCCATCACATTCCGCCCGGCTCGTAGTCCCCTCTGTCTCGCGGAGTCGCTAATTGCGCCCCCTTGCCTGCCTGGGAGGGCATCCGTCAGGGTTGACCCACCACTGGGATTAAAAGGCGAGATGTGGATGAATGTATAAACGAGGGGTACGGGGGCACCGAGGCTGGGAGGGAAAACACAGTATCCAAACCATCTGTCCTCTGCAAGATTTAACATTCACAACATATTAAAGAACACCAAGCCATGTCAGGGAGAATTAACAGCCTTGTGCAACTCCTCAACTCCTTTCTCTGCGTGTATGTTTGTTATATTCTGCATCTGTTTGTCTTTGCTGGTAGACATGTTACAGTTATGATACACAGGCACAAACACATGCATAAAATGCTAATCAAGCACCTATATTGGGGCATCCAACAAAACAATGTCATCCAACAAACTATGCTACTCATACAATCCCTAGAAAGAGAATGCGTTCTCGCGTCGCATGAGTCTTGTAGGGTCTTCCCCACTAATATCCTACACTGTACTGTAGGATGGTACTTTTCCAGAAATCCAACCCTTCAACTGCCCGACCTGGAGTTGTAATCCCACCGAGTATCACTTCTACTCATGGTGAATACACAGAGGGTAGCATGGGGGTGCCTTCCCCTCTCCCCACTGTGCTGTGAAACAGCTACCCGTTCTCCTGCTCTAGCCCCGTGGAGACCCCCTGCCTCCTCTCTTCCTGAGACATAACATGTCACCCAAATAGAACAGGCAGACATTGCCGTGTGTCAAACCCCACCGAGACACACATACGCAGGTGCATGCCCCCCCCCTCCCCCAACAGAGCGCGAGATTCCCCTGTGGAAAAAGAGAATCAGATGGGTGGTCGGAGGTATAGCTACACCAGCTACGCTCAACAGTGTTTCTGTACTGCCTCCGGTAGTCACGACGACAACGTAGAAACACGGGCCTGCGGGAACAACACAGACACTATCACAGCTCCAGCCACTGTACCAGTACTGGGAACACACTGCTACCATCAATCCATCAGAGACGTGCTCCATCTAGTGTACTCAGAAGAGAGAGGAACCGATAGTAGCATGTCTGTTTTCATGTTCTGGAAATGGAGACAGGGCCATGGACAGAAATAGAGATAGAGAGAGGGAATGATAAAGGGATAGATGAGTGAGACAACGTGTGTAGTAGATATGTTGTAGTGTAGCAGGCTGGCTGTGCTCAGTGCATTGTGGATTGTGTGTTCTGTGGGCTGGAAAAGCTTCTCTCTGCTCTGCGGCCTCTCTCCAGTCAGCCATCAAGTCAAACAGCCAGCCAGCCATCCAGTCCCCCCCTCCCCCGTTGCTCTGTGCTGATGGTAAGTAGATATGCCAGTTTGTTTGTTTGAAAAATACTGCTTGATATGCAGTTTGCCAGGGGCTATGGTGTAATTAATGTAAACTAGGATTCCCCAGGAGAGGAGTTATGAGTTATTAACGATTGCATTTTGTCATTAACTCCTTCACCGCTGGCTGTCCCCCCACTTAAAGATGTGTGATGTGATTGCCATCTGATCGATGTGAAACCCAATCAATATAGACAGTATATTTAAGCAATAAGGCATGAGGGGGTGTGGTATATTGCCAATATACCACAGTTAAGGGCTGTTCTTATGCACGACACATCACAGAGTGCCTGGACACAGCCCTTAGCCGTGGTATATTGGCCATATATCACAAACTCTCGAGGTGCCTTATTGATATTATAAACTGCTTATCAACGTAATTAGAGCAGTAAAAATAAATGTTTTGTCATACCCGCGGTATACGGTCTGATATACCATGGCTGTCAGCCAATTAGCATTCAGGGCTCGAACCACCCAGTTTATAAAAGCATATAGTACATATTCTAGGTGTATACAAGAACCCGTAAAGGCAACTGAGTTTCAGGCCCACCATTTCCCTCTTGCCTCCCTGCACACACTCCCTCATAATGCTACCTGGCCTTTCATGGACTCATCAGTAATTGCTCACCACAATATTCTGAGGGCTATTGTCCGAGTCCCCAGGAAAACATTTGCTGCAGAAATGAATAGCATGCACTGATGGCTGTGTACTGAGCTGGAATGTATATCTATGCGGTTCAGAAAGAGAGAGAGAGAGAGAGAGAGAGACCCAGGAGGGGAGTATGTGTGGCTACAGAGTGGGACAGGTTCTGACAGCTGTCCAGGTGCATACAGTACACTGCCATCATGTCAGGGCCCTCTGTGGATACAGAGAGTGGGGTGTTGTGAAAAACATGTGCACATGGCAGCTTGTCGTGATCACACAGCGCTCACATCACTGATCTGTATGTGTGTTATTGTGTACTGTACACAGTACTGTATATGTTTGTGTGCAAGTGTGGTGTGTGTGGCTGTGTGTGTGTCTGTGTGTGGGCTCCCGAGTGGCGCAGGGGTCTAAGGCACTGCATCTCAATGCTAGAGGTTTCACTACAGACCCTGGTTCGAGCCCGGGCTCTATCACAACCGGCCGTGATCAGGAGTTAGATAGGGCGGCACACAATTGGCCCAGCGCTGTCCAAATTAGGGGAAGGTTTGGCCAGTTTGTAAAATAAGAATTTGTTCTTAGCTGACTTGCCTAGTTAAGTAAAGGTTACATTAAATAAAAGTATGTGCCTGTGTTATGGGGCAGACAAGCAATCACAATGTCAGCTAGTTTGGTGTTAATGCCACTAAATAAAAGCATGGGTGTACAAAGGCTTTTTTCTAACGTTTTTTTAGATTGCTTGATGAACACTGCCTAGTGTTTCTGAGACAGTTGGTCTCTGTTGGACTCAGTCCACCAGAGATTGACTTCACACACTCCGCACACCAGCTCAGCATCATAGCAAATCCCACATCCTTCACACAATCCCTCCTCTCAAATCCAACTGATCCAAGAAAATAATCTTAATCTCTTAGCCGTATACATATCAGGGTCCTTACCCCCTCTTTTGGACATGCGACCATGATGAAAACCAGTGATTGTCTATGTCAGGTGGCTGCTGGTGTATGAGCACAGCATGCATTTCCTTGTGGTATTAGTGCTGTTATTAGTGCTGTCACCTGGGGTGACTGTAAGAGGATGGCAGTGATTCAGGATCCAGCTTTATGGAAAAAGAATCCGCATTAAACTCCAATTGAGAACAGGAAGAAGATTATGCTGTGCAACATACAGGGCATTCGGAAAGTATTTAGGCACCTTGCATTTTTCCCCCAAAATGTATCTAATTGTTTTTTTCCCCTCATCAATTTACACACAATAACCCATAATGACAAAGCAAAAACAGTAAAAATATATATATATATTTTAGCAAATTAGTCAAACGTTTGGACACACCTACTCATTCCAGGGTTTTTCTTTTTTTTAACTATTTTTTACATTGTAGAATAATAGTGAAGACATAAAAACTATGAATTAACACATATGGAATCATGTAGTAACCAAAAAAGTGTATATTTATATTTGATATTTGAGATTCTTCAAAGTAGCCAGCTTGATGACAGCTTGACACACTCTTGGCATTCTCTCAACCAGCTTCATGAGGAATGCTTTTTCAACAGTCTTGAAGTAGTTCCCACATACGCTGAGCACTTGTTGGCTGCTAATCCTTCACTCTGTGGTCCAACTCCCAAATCATCTCAATTGGGTTGAGGTCGGGTGATTGTGGAGGCCAGGTCATCTGATGGAGCACTCCGTTACTCTCCTTGGTCAAATAGCCCTTACACAGCCTGGAGGTGTGTTTTGGCTCATTGTCCTGTTGAAAAGCAAATGATAATCCCACTAAGCACAAACCAGATGGGATGGCGTATCGCTTGCATATCGCTAGCGTCATTTACTGAGGAGTTGCTTCCATCTGGCCACACTACCATAAAGGCCTGATTGGTGGAGTGCTGCAGAGATGGTTGTCCTTCCGGAAGGTTCTCCCATCTCCACATAGGAACTCTGGAGCTCTGTCAGAGTGACCATCGGGTTCTTGGTCACCTCCCTGACCAAGGACCCCGAATGCTCAGTTTGGCCGGGCGGCCAGCTCTAGGAAAAGTATTGGTGGTTCCAAACTTCTTTGGAGGTCACTGTGTTCTTGGGGACCTTCAATGCTGCAGACATTTTTGGTACCCTTTCCCAGATCTGTGCCTCGACACAATCCTGTCTGGGGACTCTACGGACAAATCCTTTGACCTCATGGCTTGGTTTTCCCTTTGACATGCACTGTCAACTGTGGAACCTTATATAGACAGGTGTGTGCCTTTCCAAATCATGTCCAATCAATTTAATTTACCACAGGTGGACTCCAATCAAGTTGTAGAAACGTCTCAAGGATGATCAATGGAAACAGGATGCACCTGAGCTAAATTCCGAGTCTCATAGCAAAGGGTCTGAATACTTATGTAAATAAGTTAATTATGTTTTTTATTTTTTAATAAATGTGCAAAAATGTCTTAACCTGTTTTTATTTTGTCCTAATTGGGGTATTGTATGTAGATTGATGAGGAAAAAATTGTTTCATCAATTTTAGAATAAGGCTGTAAAACGGAAGAAAATGTGGAAAAAGTCAAGGGGTCTGAATACTTTCTGAATGTACTGTATGTGTGGTCCAGCAGTAATGTCAACAGTCTAGGCATATCCCCCTTCACCTCTGCCTCTGCCTCTCTCTCTCTCTCGTTTTCACATGCACACCCACATGCCACCTCTCTCTTACACACGCATGCAAACACACATACAAATAAACACACACACACACCACTGGGCTCAGCTAAGCTGTAAAGGGATGTGTGAGATGCCGGGAAGGAGCTGCATGGCTGGGGCTGTGTGTGCCAGGGAGAGTGGCGGACCTAGTGCAGTGGAAATGAGGTTGGCCTGCCACTGTGCTGTGCCACTCTGCACTTCCCCTCAGCATCCTCTCCCTGGGCCGTCCACTGGGCTTCACACACCCGCAATCTCCCATTCACCTGCTCATCAACCGTGGCCCTGCCTGCCTGCCGCAAAGGCTGAATAATTCAAGGCTGTGTTTGTGTGGGGGCAGGAGGGGAGTGGGCCGGTCAGCGAGAAGCCAATCGGTGCTGGCAGGATGAGAGGCCTTGTTGACCAGGGAGGGAGCCTCGTTAGAATTTAGCCCCTGGGTAACAGCAGTGTGTGTGTGTACGTGTGTGTGCATGGTGGGAAGGGATTGGGGGAAAGGAGCCTGAGAAGGGGAATAGAAAAGAAAACGGGACTAAGGTATTTCTCTCCAGGAGAATGTGTTTCTGCTTGCAATGTAAAAAAACACACATATTTCTGGACTGTGACACTCTGTACATGTTTGAATCCAAAATGGCTGTTTAGACAGTGAAATACTACAGTGCATTTGGAAAGGATTCAGACCCATTCTATTTTTTAAAATTTTGTTACATTGCAGCCTTATTCTAAAAATGATTACAAAAAATGTTTCCATCATAAATCGACACACAATACCCCATAACGACAAAGCACAAACAAATATTACATTTACATAAGTATTCAGACCCCTTACTCAGTACTTTGTTGAAGCACCTTTGACAGCGATTACTACCTCGAGTCTTCTTGGGTATAACGCTACAAGCTTGGCACACCTGTATGTGGGGAGTTTCTCTTATTCTTCTCTGCAGATCCTCTCAAACTCTGTCAGGTTGCATGGGGAGTGTTGCTGCACAGCTATTTTCAGGTCTCTCTAGAGATGTTCGATCGGGTTCAATTCCGGGCTCTGGTTGGGCCACTCAAGGACATTCAGATACTTGTTTCCCGAAGCCGCTCCTGCATTGCCTTGGCTGTGTGCTTAGGGTCATTGTCCTGTTGAAAGGTGAAACTTCGCCCCAGTCTGAGGTCCTGAGCGCTCTGAAACAGGTTTTCATCAAGGATCTCGCTGTACTTTGCTCCGTTCATCTTTGCCTCAATCCTGACTAGTCCCTGCCGCTGAAAAACATCCCCACAGCATGATGCTGCCACCACCATACTTCACCGTAGGGATGGTATTGTCTACGTGATGAGCAGTGCCTGGTTTCCTCCAGATGTGACGCTTGGTATTCAAATCAAAATCAAATCAAATGTATGTATATATCCCTTCGTACATCAGCTGATATCAAAGTGCTGTATAGAAACCCAGCCTAAAACCCCACAGCAAGCAATGCAGGTGTAGAAGCACGCTGGCTAGGAAAAACTCCTTAGAAAGGCCAAAACCTAGGAAGAAACCTAGAGAGGAACCAGGCTATGAGGGGTGGCCAGTCCTCTTCTGGCTGTGCCGGGTGGAGATGATAACAGAACATGGCCAAGATGTTCAAATGTTCATAAATTACCAGCATGGTCGAATAATAATAATCACAGTAGTTGTCGAGGGTGCAGCAAGTCAGCACCTCAGGAGTAAATGTCAGTTGGCTTTTCATAGCCGATCATTAAGAGTATCTCTACCACTCCTGCTGTCTCTAGAGAGTTGAAAACAGCAGGTCTGGTACAGGTAGCACGTCCGGTGAACAGGTCAGGATTCCATAGCATCAGGCAGAACAGTTGAAACTGGAGCAGCAGCACGGCCAGGTGGACTGGGGACAGCAAGGAGTCATCATGCCAGGTAGTCTTGAAGCATGGTCCTAGGGCTCAGGTCCTCTGAGAGAAAGAGAGAATTAGAGAGAGCATACTTAAATTCACACAGGACACCAGGCCAAAGAGTTCAATCTTTGTTTCATCAGAGCAGAGAATCTTGTTTCTCATGGTCTGAAACTCCTTTAGGTGCCTTCTGGCAAACTATAAACTGGCTGTCGTGTTTTTTACTGAGGACTGGCTTCCGTTTGGACACTTTAACGTAAATGCCTGATTGGTGGAGTGCTGCAGAGATGGTTGTCCTTCTGGAAGGTTCTCCCATCTCCACAGATGAACTCTGGAGCTCTGTCAGGGTGACCATCAGGTTCTTGGTCACCTCCCTGACCAAGGCCCTTCTCCCCCGGTTGCTCAGTTTGGCTGGGCGGACAGATCTAGGCTGAGATTTGATGGTTACCAACTTCTTCCATTTAAGAATGATGGAGGCCACTGTGTTCTTGGGAGACCTTCAATGCTGCAGAATTGTTTTGGTACCCTTACCCAGATCTGTGCCCCGACACAATCCTGTCTGGAAGCTCTACGGGCAATTCCTTCAACCTCGTGGCTTGGTTTTTGCTCGGACATGCACAGTCAACTGTGGGACCTTTAATAGACAGGCTTATGCCTTTCCAAATCATGTACAATCAATTTAATTTCACACAGGTGGACTCCAATCAAGTTGTAGAAACATCTCAAGGATGAGCAATGGAAACAGGATGCACCTGAGCTCAATTTCGATTCTCATAGCAAAGGTTCTGAATACTTACGTAAATAAGTTATTTCTGTTTTTATTTTTTCTAAATGTTCAATAATTTCTAAAAACCTGTTTTCACTTTGTCATTATGGGGTATTGTGTGTATATTTATGATGGAACAAAAATATTTAATCCATTTTTGAATAAGGCTGTAACATAACAAAGTGAATGTGTCTGAATACTTTCCGAATGCACTGTGCATAGCTGTCTCTCTAGTGTTAAATTAATATGCACTTATTAGCCACAGATGTCCGTCTGCAGTCCATTAATTGAAACATTTTCCCAGGGTCTCACTTCTAGCCATCAACAGACATGAAATATGCATGTTAAAACGCTACTGGTGCGGTTAAGGATTGATAACGTCTAAGACAGAGGAGTCCAGGATTTATGAGTCTTAGGCTGTTATTTAGTTGACTTGTTGTGAGCAGCCAATGAGCTCTCAGGTGGAGCCGCATTTAGTCTGACAGCCCGGGGATTCCGGAGTGCAGGGCTATTCTTTTTTTTTTTTTAAATAAGCTCTGTTGATTCATTGAGATGACAATGAAGTGGGTTTGTGGATTGTGGAGCTCTAATGGGTTTATATCATGTGTTATTACCCTGGCCAACTTTCAGTGATTAGTTGAAAGCCCTGACGGCGTCATAAAAGAAGTCAAAGAAGAGGGAGGTATAGGCACCGTAAGTTTACGTTTATGAAGCTTTATTGTGATGCACTCTTATTATAGGATCCACCGTGCCACAGAAATATTACTGCAGTGCCAGCGGCAGGATGTTAGGACTAAGAGGTAGAGAGGGTGAGAGGGAGAGAGGGAGAGAGGGTGAGAGTGTGTGCATGTTGTGTGTGTGTGTGTGTGTGTGTGTGTGTGTGTGTGTGTGTGTGTGTGTGTGTGTGTGTGTGTGTGTGTGTGTATGCCAGCGGCAGGATGTTAGTGTGTGTGTGTGTGTGTGTGTGTGTGTGTGTTTGTGTGTGTGTGTGTATGCCAGCGGCAGGATGTTAGTGTGTGTGTGTGTGTGTGTGTGTGTGTGTGTGTGTGTGTGTGTGTGTGTGTGTGAGGAGGGGGGGGGGCTGCTGTAATGGCACTAGGGTGTAATGTACGCAGTAAAGAGCTGCTGTACCAGAGTGCTCCTCAGGGAACTAAATCCCCACACCCCTGGAGCAGCAGCCAGGAATAGACTAAAACACATAGGGCTGGCTAACTGTTTGGCTTTGTGTTGTTTTCCCCCTCCCGCTCTTTCACTTTCTCCTTTCTTCTTTTCTTTTTTTTGTGGTAGATTAGCCACATATTTAGACAACCCGCCTCCTCCCAGGGGGCTTTGCTGCTGCTCAGTGTTTAGCAGAAAGCTGGCTTTGCACTCAATCTGGTCTCAGAGCATTTCTTATAATTCGGTATGTAAATCCGTGACACTCCGTTTAGTGTGATATGTTAGGTTTCGTATGGTATGTATTAATTTGTCGATGTCCATCACACATTTCATATGAATGTTACGAATTCTAGCTAGGTGGCTAATGTTAGCTAGCTCGCTAACGTTAGCTAGGCTAGGTGTTAGGGGTTAAGGTTAGGGTTAAGTTTAGGAGTTAGGTTAAAGGGTTAAGGTTAGGGTTTGGTGAAGTGTTAGCTTAAAGGGTTAAGGTGAGGGTTAGAGGAAGTGTTAGCTAACATGCTAAGTAATTCCAAAGTACCTAAAAAGTAGTAAGTAGTTGCAAAGTTTAGCTAATTAGCTAAAGTTGTCAATGATGAGATTTGAACTTGCAACTTTTGGGTTGCTAGATGTTTTCATTATACACCCACCCATTCACCGATCCGCGTTTGCAATAAGTAACCATCTGTCTTATGTAACCATACCAAACGTAACATATAAAAGGTGAGCCCATTGATGAAAGGTGAGCCCATTGATAAAATGTGAGCCCATTGATAAAAGGTGAGCCCATTGAAATAGTGTAGGAGTACAAATACCTTGGGCTAGCCATTGATAACAATCTGTCCTGGGATCAGTGTACTGACTATTTTTAAGAAAGGCCAACATACGGAAACTGCACTTTTTGAATTTTGATCTAACCATCATGGATATCTTATCTGAACTGCTGGTTTGGGAATATCAAGATTGCACAAAAAAATTGGTTGGTCCACCCTGAATTCCAGCTCCTTCCCTCTGGCCACAGGTACAGACTACCTAAAATAAAATAGAACAAATAGGGCCAAGTACTCTTTTATACCGAATGCAATTCTGCATTTTAACAAAATGTTGGACTAATTGCACTTAGCACTTGCACTATCAAACTGCACTTATCCTGCCAATTTGCTTGTAAATATCCTTGCTATTTATTTTTACGTGATGTGTTCTATGACTGCGGTCAGATGAATTGCCTCTCTGAGGACATGAACATTTTCTGAATCTGAAAATATTATACTAAATGGAGTGTTTCGGATAATACGAAATGCTCTGAGACCAGGTTGTTGCACTCTGAACTCACAGCCCTTTAACTACTTTGCAGATATCAAACAATCATAATATCAGTAAAAAATATCAAATTCACAGTTTACGCTACAAAATCAACATTATTAGCGGTTTTAAAAATGGGTTCTATTTGACTCAATGTTCCATGACGTTCACTAAGACATTGTTGGCAGAATAGATGGATGCAGTTCAATGTATGATTAATATAATTCACCAATGCATTTCTTGGTAGTCCAAAACATATTGTTATCAGGTTGTAAATCACAGCTAGCCTGGTACGTTGTTTGCTGTCTCTGTTCGGGATGCACTGTTTCAGTTTCAGTGACTCAATATTTTGTACAAAAAACGGACGAATGTAACTAAGGCTGGGAATGTCAATACATTCAAACTAGTAAGGGCAATGATCACAAGTCAGTCATAATGTGGCTAATATGCTAGCGTAACTATTTATGTAGAAAGTTAAAATCACAGAGCCTAACGTTAGCTAGATATCTAGCTAGCTGCTACTGTAGGAGGATGTTATGTCATTGGAGGAGTGTATGAATGACTGACTTTTTCCCCTCATATCATTTTTCAGTGGCTACACAGCTAGAGATGCACTTGTCATTTGGTTAGCTAGCAAGAAATGTCAATCGCTTTGCAAGCTAGCTATGCTGAACCATTGTTATCCAGTTAACATATCTCTTGCGTTCGAAGATTCACTCTGGCTAGCTATCTACTCCGATTTCAGAGCACACTTGTCTGAGTGTGCCAGACCGCAGAATAACTGATGAATTTACAAACGCGCAACACCCACTGAATATGACCAGTGTCATTAAACGTAGGCAAAAAAAGTAATAGTTAATCAAGAACATTCTAGATAACATGTAAACAGCCTAACCAGCTCTGCTACGGCGAGTAAAATGGTCACTGAGGTGTTCTCTCATTTGTGGCTGGAAGTAGCTAGCTAGCAAGCTAGCCAACATTAGCCATTTAGCTTGGGTGCTTGGTTGGGACAACGCATGTATTGGCAGGCAAACTGCAGAAGGACGAGCAGGCTATTCCCCATCGTTTATCATTGCAATTTTGATGGCCAACTAGCCAAAAAAGTTTGTTATATTTTAGCTCATGCCGCTCTGGCTAGCATTAGTTGTTGATCTTGTTGTTGTTGATGTGCATATAGGGAAAGACAGCCTAGCTCTTTATGGTTGTTTGATCAATAGGACTGTAAAGTTCCCAAATGTAAGAGGACTCCCATGGTATTTAGCTACAGAAATCCATTCAAGTGTATGTGTTCTAATGATCTAAAGTTGCGCTGTTGCAACTGCCTCTAAACACACAGTCCAGTTCAAAGTGAATGATGGCAGGCCCTTGTGGCAAATGGCTTGTTTGCATACTGTAGACTCTGGTCCTGGACGAGACAGATGTTTTTATTAGGTTTTATTTACTGCAGTGTCTGTTAATTGTCCAAACGCACTGCCACTTTCCCGCTCTATATTGCTATAGAAATGTTTTAGTATACGTAATTCCCAAACATTCTGAGAATTTAGGAAAAACTTGAAAATGACCATATCTAAGCGATCGCTTGACAGAACATGTCAAACGAAGTGTCATATTCTTCCTCGGGGTGTAAAGGAACAGATTTGAATAAGATTTCATGTTGCTAAAATGCTGTCAGTTCCACTTTAAGAGAAGGTAAAGCCCTGAAACAAAACACAGGTTTCTGTAAGAACATTTTATGGCTTGTTTTATGTTCCGCATGCAGAATGGGACAGGGCTAGAACAGCCAGAGACATAGTTTGGGAAGTTTGTATTCCAGAATCCAGCAAACTCTGCAGCGGTGGTTAACTAAGGTTTTAGGATGATGTGGTCACATCTTGTTGCAGAGTTACTGTAGTTGTTATGGTGGTGTATGACCTGGGGGAGACTCAGTTGGGGACATCTCTTAACACCAACACCAGGAGCTTTGGAACAAGCTGAAGCAGAGAGACAGAGAGACGAAGGAAGCCTCCATTAACTGCCCTATTCGATTATTCCCCACTGTAACACACTGTAACACAGTGTCCACCCTGAGGATAGAACAATGGCACTGTCAACTGCAACCACCACCCTCTCCCTCGTGTGACTTCGACTAGTGGCTCATACTGAGAAAATAGCCTGGGAAACAGAATCATCTAACAAGCCTGCCCATTAAGCCACTTCGTCATGTGAAGTGTGCTATTTCTTATCTGAGGTACAGGTTGAAAGAAAGAGATTAATTATTAATGTTTCTTATTTTTAGCCTCTTTAACCTATTTCTGGTTGTGGCTGGAGACCGGCCTTGTGTCTGTGGGATTGAGTCATGTGACGTTGTGATCTGGGTTAGCTAGCTAGTGGTGTGACGCTGGCCTGATGGTGATGTCTGCCAGGCTGCTGGCCATGCCCACTCTGACCTGGCTCGGTTCAGTTCTGCTTGGCTCGTCCTGGCTCTGTGGAGTATCATCTGTCTGTCTGTTTCCCTGGTGGGCCAAACCAGATGAGTCCGGTTCCGTTTCAGGCCAGGAGGAGGAGCGGGCCAGAGTGGAGAACAAGGCCCAGATAACGTGACTGCCAATCCATCTTGGTGTCCCTGAACACGCCTGTGCAGGTGTGTGCCTGCAGACAGACAGACAGACACACACACACACACACACACACACACACACACACACACACACACACACACACACACACACACACACACACACACACACACACACAAAGGGGAAGAGACTGCGTGTGTATGACAAAGTGTGGTCCTGAATAGAGGTGTGTGTGGAGGAAAAAAGATTAGCGCCCCCCCCCCCCACCCCCCACCCCAAAACACGATATTGAAATAGACAGGGTGAGACTTTAGGAGGCACTTGAAGCAACTGGAAAACATGAAGGGCACACTTAAGAAACATCTTCCTGTACTGCTAATTGGAGTTGTCACCACACTGCCCATGCTTGATGCATCTGGGAACAAGAGTCAGCGGTGTGGGAGGGGGCCAATGTGAGAGAGTGGGTAAGATATTGATAGAGAGAGAGAGACAGAGAGACAGATACAGAGACTGAGAGTGAGCTCTGTTCACAAACACAAATAGACCCCAGAGAGCCCCAGGAGAGCAACACAATTAGACCCAACCAAATCATGAGAAAACAAAAAGATAATTACAAGACACATTGGAAAGAATTAACAAAACAACTGAGCAAACTAGAATGCTATTTGACCCTTAACAGAGAGTACACAGTGGCAGAATACCTGACCACTGTGACTGACCCAAACTTAAGGAAAGCTTTGACTATGTATAGATTCAGTGAGCATAGCCTTGCTATTAAGAAAGGCCGCCGTAGGCAGAAATGGCTCTCAAGAGAAGACAGGCTACAGTATGTGCACAACAATGCTCACAAAATAAGGTGGAAACTGAGCTGCATATATCCATATTAGAGATACATATTTTCCTCAGATTACACAGATACACAAAGAATTCGAAAACAAACCCATATATTGATAAACTCCCATATCTACTGGGTGAAATACCACAGTGTGCCATCACAGCACCAATATTTGTGACCTTTTGCCGCAAGAAAAGGGCTACCAATGATGAACATCACCATTGTAAATACAACCCATATTTATGCTTATTTATTTTCCATTTTGTACTTTAACTATTTGCACATAATGTTATTTGTTTTATCTTTATTGTAATGTTCACTGTACATTTGTAATGTTTATTTCTCTTTTGTTTATTATCTAGTTCACTTGCTTTGGAAATGTTAACATATGTTTCCCATGCCAATAAAGCCCTTGAATTGAAATGAATTTTGAGAGAGAGTGAGAGCGAGAGAGAGAGGACACAGGGTCATGTTGACAGCTTGAAGCCTTACCTTCAGCGGGATGTGTGAACTGTTATCCATGTTAAAACAGCCCTCCCCCCAAGCCGTGCTGTGGAGGGGGAGCCCACTCCCCTCAGTCCCCTGGATCCAGCAGGCTCATTTGTAAGGCAGATCTGGCCCCGGACGGAGCACAGAAGGTAGAGGGGGGCTGGACTGAGCCATTTGTCAGCAGAAATCAGGGCTGATGCAATACATCGCCTGCCAGGGGGCGAGGAGAGGAGGCTGATTGACTGGAGGCAAGCGGGGACTGATTACTCATGACACCCCCCTAACCCCCTGCTGTCCCGACACCCCTCCCCCACCCACGGCCTGATTAGGCCTGTGGCACTCCGGCGGAACCAAGCGGAGGGGGACAGTGTGAGGACAGTGTGTGTGTGAGGTTGGGGGATAGTGACCTGGAATATGAGTGTGTAGAGGGGTTGGTCATGCCCACTCATGTGGAAGTGTGAATAAGCATTGCAGAACAGAACAGAGCAGAGGTGAGCCGGCAGTGCAGTATGGGCCCCTACTGGCCGGAGAGCCATCATGGTCAGTATGGCTGCTCCAGAGCCCCCAGCTTTCTGCTCAGCCAGCACAGACAGAGCAGATAGAGCACAGTCAACATACCCATCACCGTTCTAGACTTCATGTTGACAGATAATGACTCAAATAATGTATTGCAGTGTTAGAGAAAGCCAAGAGATTTCATGTGATATTTTTCAAATTTCATCACACTGGACGCTTTTAGATCTGTTTTGTATGCTTTGTTTGACTTTATAGATATGATTTCAGAAGGTGACAAGGTGACGTGCCTGGCTTCTAGACTTATAATGTGAGTATTCTTCTAGAAGCCTGATGGAAATAACCAATCAAAAATAAAAGTCACAAATCAAGCCCACGTAGTTTCCTGCCAGCACCTAGCAGGCTATAGTCTTCAGTCTGTAAACTATTGAGAGTGTGAGTTACCTGTAATGAGAGGTGTGCTTTAATAATTCATAGTAAAACAGTATACTGGATTTCTTCCAGCTGACTTTTAGGTCTAACACAATTTTTCCCTTCTCAACGATAGCAAGGCTACCACATATACCCGAGAGGGGCTGCTGGGGACACCCACGTAATTTGGTTGTGTTGCTGTTGTTGGCAGAGGTTGTTGACGACATGGATGGAGGGAGGGCCATGTGTGGTTCTCAGACAGCATGGTCCCCCACTCCAGCACATCCCCAAAGCTCCCTCTATACAGCTGGGATGCATACGCCTGCAGGGTGCCGGGGGAAGCAATTTGACATCGCACTGCTCCGCAGGGTTAGCCGATCTGCATCTCGAAAAGCGTCTCCCTGTGAGTTCTCACTCATTACGTCTGAGCAGGAAGTGTCTTTCTGAAGGCAGGATGGAGAAAGAGAGAGAGCAGTGCCGTGTGAAGCATTGAGTTGTGGAGATGATGATGATGTGGAGATGGGAGGGGTTGATGTGTGGGAGTGAGAGACGAGAGGTGGGTTGGTCTGGGGCCCACTGCCGACCACCGCCAGGCTGGCGGTTCTAACCAGCATAGAGCGGCCAGCTACAACCTAGGCCGTCGCCACGGCAGCCACTCCATTATGGAGCAGCATGATGAACACCAAAGGCCTCCCAGGGACAATCATTAAGTTGTCAGCGTGGCGCTGTAAAGAGCACTTCGGGCTGAGTTGAAATATTGCTGTGTTCTTTGAAAAAAAAAATGGAAGTAATCACGCGCCTTTGATGCCTCCAGATACCCCCAGATGCTTTGGTGATCCATGTTTTTCATATACAGTAATATGGGTCTATTGTCCATGGAGCTTTGTCAATACATTAATACATGGTAGCGACGGGGGCCATAAAACCTTCTGCAGCAGTATCTCTGGAAACAACACTGGAACAATGCTTATTTTTTCTCTTTTTTATTTGTACTGTGTGTCTGTGTATGTAGGCTACACTCCTTAATGGTGTCTGTGTATGTAGACTACACTCCTTAATGGTGTCTGTGTATGTAGACTACACTCCTTAATGGTGTCTGTGTATGTAGGCTACACTCCTTAATGGTGTCTGTGTATGTAGACTACACTCCTTAATGGTGTCTGTGTATGTAGACTACACTCCTTAATGGTGTCTGTGTATGTAGGCTACACTCCTTAATGGTGTCTGTGTATGTAGACTACACTCCTTAATGGTGTCTGTGTATGTAGGCTACACTCCTTAATGGTGTCTGTGTATGTAGACTACACTCCTTAATGGTGTCTGTGTATGTAGACTACACTCCTTAATGGTGTCTGTGTATGTAGGCTACACTCCTTAATGGTGTCTGTGTATGTAGACTACACTCCTTAATGGTGTCTGTGTATGTAGACTACACTCCTTAATGGTGTCTGTGTATGTAGGCTACACTCCTTAATGGTGTCTGTGTATGTAGACTACACTCCTTAATGGTGTCTGTGTATGTAGGCTACACTCCTTAATGGTGTCTGTGTATGTAGACTACACTCCTTAATGGTGTCTGTGTATGTAGACTACACTCCTTAATGGTGTCTGTGTATGTAGGCTACACTCCTTAATGGTGTCTGTGTGTGTAGACTACACTCCTTAATGGTGTCTGTGTATGTAGACTACACTCCTTAATGGTGTCTGTGTATGTAGGCTACACTCCTTAATGGTGTCTGTGTGTGTAGACTACACTCCTTAATGGTGTCTGTGTATGTAGACTACACTCCTTAATGGTGTCTGTGTATGTAGACTACACTCCTTAATGGTGTCTGTGTATGTAGACTACACTCCTTAATGGTGTCTGTGTATGTAGGCTACACTCCTTAATGGTGTCTGTGTATGTAGACTACACTCCTTAATGGTGTCTGTGTATGTAGGCTACACTCCTTAATGGTGTCTGTGTATGTAGGCTACACTCCTTAATGGTGTCTGTGTATGTAAGCTACACTCCTTAATGGTGTCTGTGTATGTAGACTACACTCACTAATGGTGCCTGTGTTTGGTACATTCTCTACTAACCACTCTATGTCTGTACTACATGTATGGTCCCTATACTAAGCCTATGCACTGAATATGGTCCCTTCTATGCACTGTGTGAGCTAGTGTAGATCACGGCGCCAGAGGGGATGGCTGCCATTTTATGGGCTCCTAACCAACTGTGCTATTTTGTTTGTTTTCTCAAATTGTTTGTAACTCATTTTGTACACAATGTTGCTCTTCTGACCGAAAAGAGCTTCTGGACATCAGAACAGCGATTACTCACCTCAAACTGGATGAAGATTGTTTCTTTAATGAGTTCGACGCAAAGGATATATTGCTTTGTCGAGGCAAGGCCCAAATCCCCGCCATCCACGTGAAAAAAGACAGAGAAAAAGGGGGAGGATGGAGGGGTGCCTTGTAAGAATTTGCTGACGAGTAGGTGAAGAACCACTACCCTCCATATTATTGGCCAACGTGCAATCATTGGAAAACAAACTGGACAATCTACGATTAAGACTATCCTACCGACGGGACATTAAAAACTGTAATATCTTATGTTTCACCGAGACGTGGGTAAATGACGACATGGATAATAGAGAGCTGGCTGGCTTCTCTGTTTATCGGCAGGACAGAGCAGCTACGTCTGTTAAGATGAGGCACGGGGGTGTGTGTCTATTTGTCAAAAACTGCTGGTGCGCGAGGTCTAATATTAAAGAAGTCTTGCGGTATTGCTCGCCTAAGGTAGAATACCTCATCATAAGCTGTAGACCACACTATCTACCAAGAGGGTTCTCATCTATATTATTCGTAGCCATCTATTTACCACCAAAAACCGATGTTGGCACTAAGACCGCACTCAACAAGCAGAATAAGGCCATAAGTAAACAAGAAAATGCTCATCCAGAAGCGCCGATACTAGTGGCCGGGGACTTTACTGCAGGCAAACTTGAATCCGTTTTACCTAATTTCTACCAACATGTCACATGTGCAACCAGAGGAAAAATAGCTCTAGACCACCTCTACTCCACACACAGAGACCCATACAAAGCTCTCCCTCGCCCTCCATTTGGCAAATCTGACCATAATTCTATCCTCTGGATTCCTGCTTACAAGCTAAAACTAAAGCAGGAAGCACCAGTGACTTGGTCAATACATAAGTGGTCAGATGACACGGATGCTACGATACAGGACTGTTTTGCTAGCACAGACTGGAATATGTTCTGGGATTCATCCAATGGCATTGAGGAGTATACCACCTCAGTCACCGGATTCATAAATAAGTGCATTGACGACGTCGTCCCCACAGTGACTATACGTACATATCCCAACCAGAAGTCATGGATTACAGGCAGCATCCACACTGAGCTGAGGGCTAAAGCAGCCGATTTCAAGGAGCGGGACATTAATCCAGACGCTTATAAGAAATCCCGCTATGCCCTCAGACGAACCATCAAACAGGCAAAGCGTCAATACTAAGATTGAATCCTAATACACCGGCTCTGACGCTCAATGGATGTTGCAGGGCTTGAAAAGTATTACGTACTACAAAGGGAAACCCAGTTGCAAGCTGCCCAGTGACTCAAGCCTACCGGATGAGCTAAATGCCTTTTATGCTCACTTCGAGGCAAGCAACACTGAAGCATGCACGAGAGCACTAGCTGTTCTGGACAACTGTGTGATCACGCTCTCCATAGCCGATGTGAGCAAGACCTTTAAACAGGTCAACATTCAAAAAGCAGTGGGTCAGATGGATTACCAGGACATGTACTCAAAGCAAGCGTAGACCAACTGGCAAGTGTCTTCACTGACATTTTCAACCTCTCCCTGACCGAGTCTGTAATACCTACATGTTTCAAACAGACCACCATAGTCCCTGTGCCCAAGAAAGCGAAGGTAATTTGCCTAAAAGATTACCGCCCCATAGCACTCACGTCGGTAACCATGAGGTTCATTAAAAGGTTGGTCATGCCTCACATCAACACCATCATTTTTATTTATTTTATTTATTTCACCTTTATTTAACCAGGTAGACAAGTTGAGAACAAGTTCTCATTTACGATTGCGACCTGGCCAAGATAAAGCAAAGCAGTTCGACACATACAACGACACAGAGTTACACATGGAGTAAAACAAACATACAGTCAATAATACAGTAGAAACAAGTCTATATACGATGTGAGCAAATGAGGTGAGATAAGGGAGGTAAAGGCAAAAAAAAGGCCATGGTGGCGAAGTAAAATCAAATCCAAATCAAATGTATTTGTCACATACACATGGTTAGCAGATGTTAATGCGAGTGTAGCGAAATGCTTGTGCTTCTAGTTCTGACAATGCAGTAATAATATAGCAAGTAAAACACTAGAATGGTAGATTTGCAATACAATATAGCAAGTAAAACACTGGAATGGAGATTTGCAGTGGAAGAATGTGCAAAGTAGAAATACAAATAATGGGGTGCAAAGGAGCAAAATAAATAAATAAATAAAATAAAATAAATACAGTAGGGAAAGAGGTAGTTGTTTGGGCAAAATTATAGGTGGGCTATGTACAGGTGCAGTAATCTGTGAGCTGCTCTGACAGCTGGTGCTTAAAGCTAGTGAGGGAGATAAGTGTTTCCAGTTTCAGAGATTTTTGTAGTTCATTCCAGTCATTGGCAGCAGAGAACTGGAAGGAGAGGCGGCCAAAGAAAGAATTGGTTTTGGGGGTGACCAGAGAGATACACCTGCTGGAGCGCGTGCTACAGGTGGGTGATGCTATGGTGACCAGCGAGCTGAGATAAGGGGGAACTTTACCTAGCAGGGTCTTGTAGATGACATGGAGCCAGTGGGTTTGGCGACGAGTATGAAGCGAGGGCCAGCCAAAAAGAGCGTAGAGGTCGCAATGGCGGGTAGTATATGGACCTTTGGTGACAAAACGGATGGCACTGTGATAGACTGCATCCAATTTGTTGAGTAGGGTATTGGAGGCTATTTTGTAAATGACATCGCCAAAGTCGAGGATTGGTAGGATGGTCAGTTTTACGAGGGTGTGTTTGGCAGCATGAGTGAAGGATGCTTTGTTGCGAAATAGGAAGCCAATTCTAGATTTAACTTTGGATTGGAGATGTTTGATGTGGGTCTGGAAGGAGAGTTTACAGTCTAACCAGACACCTAGGTATTTGTAGTTGTCCACGTATTCTAAGTCAGAGCCGTCCAGAGTAGTGATGTTGGACAGGCGGGCAGGTGCAGGCAGCGATCGGTTGAAGAGCATGCATTTAGTTTTACTTGTATTTAAGAACAATTGGAGGCCACGGAAGGAGAGTTGTATGGCATTGAAGCTTGCCTGGAGGGTTGTTAACACAATGTCCAAAGAAGGGCCAGAAGTATACAGAATGGTGTCGTCTGCGTAGAGGTGGATCAGAGACTCACCAGCAGCAAGAGCGACATTATTGATGTATACAGAGAAGAGAGTCGGTCCAATAATTGAACCCTGTGGCACCCCCATAGAGACTGTCAGAGGTCCGGACAACAGACCCACCGATTTGACACACTGAACTCTATCAGAGATGTAGTTGGTGAACCAGGCGAGGCAATCATTTGAGAAACCAAGGCTGTCGAGTCTTCCGATGAGGATGTGGTGAGTCGAAAGCCTTGGCCAGATCAATGAATACGGCTGCACAGTAATGTTTCTTATCGATGGCGGTTAAGATATCGTTTAGGACCTTGAGTGTAGCTGAGGTGCACCCATCACCAGCTCTAAAACCAGATTGCATAGCAGAAAGGGTATGGTGAGATTCGAAATGGTCGGTAATATGTTTGTTGACTTGGCTTTCGAAGACCTTAGAAAGGCAGGGTAGGATAGATATAGGTTTGTAGCAGTTTGGGTCAAGAGTGTCCCCCCCTTTGAAGAGGGGGATGACCGCAGCTGCTTTCCAATCTTTGGGAATCTCAGACGACACGAAAGAGAGGTTGAACAGGCTAGTAGTAGGGGTGGCAACAATTTCGGCAGATAATTTTAGAAAGAAAGGGTCCAGATTGTCTATCATGCCGGAAACCCTAGACCCACGAATTTGCACACCACTCCAACAGATCCACAGATGACTCAATCTCAATCGCACTCCACACTGGACAAAAGGAACACCTATGTGAGAATGCTGTTCATTGACTACAGCTCAGCTTTCAACACCATAGTACCCACAAAGCTTGTCACTAAGCTAAGGACTCCGGGACTAAACACCTCTCTCTGCAACTGGATCCTGGACTTCCTGACAGGACGCCCCCAGGTGGTAAAGGTAGGCAACAACACATCTGCCATGCTGATCATCAACACTGGGGCCCATCAGGGGTACGTGCTTAGTACCCTCCTGTACTCCTTGTTCACCCACGACTGAGTGGCCAAGCACGACAACACCATCATTAAGTTTGCTGACGACACAAACGTGGTAGGCTTGATCACCGACAACTATGAGACAGCCTATAGGGACGAGGTCAGAGACCTAGCAGTGTGGTGCCATGACAACAACCTCTCCCTTAATGTGAGCAAGACAAAGGAGATGATCATGGACTACAGGAAAAGGAGGGCCGAACAGGCCCCCATTAACATCAAGGCTGAAGTGGAGCGGGTCAAGAGTTTCAAGTTCCTTGGTGTCCACATCACCAGCAAACTATCATGGTCCAAACACACCAAGACAGTTGTGAACAGTTGTGAAGAGGGCACGACAACACCTTTTCCCCCTCAGGAGACATGGGTCCCCAGTTCTTCAAAAAGTTCTACAGCTGCCTGGTATGGCAACTGCTCGGCATCTGACCCTAAGACACTACAGAGCGTAGTGCATATGGCCCAGTACATCACTGGGGCCAAGCTTCTTGACATCCAGGACCTTTATACTAGGCAGTGTCAGAGGAAGGCCCAGACTCCAGTCACTCAAATCAGAGACTGTTCTCTCTACTACCGCATGGCAAGCGGTACTGGAGCGTGGGGGACATACATTCTGGGTCTTGGGTTGGGTTGAGGTCGGGTGATTGTGGAGGCCAGGTCACCGGAGAGCCAAAGTCTTGGACCAAAACGCTCCTTACCAGCTTCTACCCCGAAGCCAGAAGACTGCTGAACAATTAATCAAATGGCCACCCGGACTGGATGTCTGTATTCTGTGTATTGAATGTATGTTCCCCACTAAGCTCTGTATGTCTGTATTCTGTGTAGTGTACGTATGTCCCCCACTAAGCGCCGTATGTCTGTGTTCTGTGTAGTGAATGTATGTCCCCACTAAGCTCTGGATGTCTGTGTTCTGTGTAGTGAATGTATGTCCCCACTAAGCTCTGGATGTCTGTGTTCTGTGTAGTGAATGTATGTCCCCCACCCACTGTTGTCCCAGATGCTGTCCCTGATTCTGACCATGGGTGTGTGAGGCAGGATAGAGGTGTCTCTCCTCAGACTCCGCCGCTAATGGGGCTCAGCCGAACCGTCACCGTGGCAACACTGGCAAACCGACAGGCCGCCACACGGAGCCTCCAGAAACACACAAACACACGACTCAAGCACCACACACGTGTGCACCCACGCACACACACAGAAGCACAAACAAACATGCATGCATGCACACACACATATATAATGCAAAATCCACTATCCACAATTCATGAGGTGTCGGGGCGGAGGACAAGACAACAACACATTTATTTACTGGGTTTATTTGACCTGTTTTCCCTGATTTATTATTTATGATTCTATTGATCTGTGTGACACTGTGGCGGACAGCGTCGGGCACCTCAACTGTCTGACTGTCTCCCTGCCTACCTGTATCCCTCCCTCCCTCCCTCCCTCCCTGACTGTCTTCCTGCCCACCTGTATCCCTCCCTCCCTCCCTCCCTGACTGTCTCCCTGCCTACCTGTATCCCTCCCTCCCTCCCTCCCTCCCTCCCTGACTGTCTCCCTGCCTACCTGTATCCCTCCCTCCCTCCCTCCCTGACTGTCTCCTTGCCTACCTGTATCCCTCCCTCCCTCCCTGACTGTCTCCCTGCCTACCTGTATCCCTCCCTCCCTCCCTCCCTGACTGTCTCCTTGCCTACCTGTATCCCTCTCTCCCTCCCTGACTGTCTCCCTGCCTACCTGTATCCCTCCCTCCCTCCCTGACTGTCTCCCTGCCTGCCTGTCTCCCTGCCTACCTGTATCCCTCCCTCCTTCCCTCCCTGACTGTCTCCCTGCCTACCTGTATCCCTCCCTCCCTCCCTGACTGTCTCCCTGCATACCTGTATCCCTCTCTCCCTCCCCGACTGTCTCCCTGCCTACCTGTACCCCTCCCTCCCTGACTGTCTCCCTGCCTACTTGTATCCCTCCCTCCCTGACTGTCTCCCTGCCTACCTGTATCCCTCCCTCCCTCCCTGCTTGTCTGTCTCCCTGCCTGCCTGTTTCCCTGCCTGCCTATCAGCATGCCTGTAGGACTGGCTGTTCCTTTGTTCCTCCACAACAACCAGGCGGCCGCTGGCACATCACGCCACACAGCCTTTCTTTTTAAACCAGAGGGGAGAAAGCCCTTCCTTATTCAACATCTTTATCCCCGATCTGAGTGGGCTGATTCATGCTTAGACATTATATCCCAGCACAAAGCACAGGGGTGATGATTGACTTGAATATTTGGCTTAGCTTAACTGTGTGTTTTTAGCAGTGCCTATTACTGCAGGATCATCAGCCCAGTCCCTGGAGGCTGCTCCCCAGTGCCCACCCCCTGGAGCCAGGGGAAGAGCCTGCCTGCTGCCCATATCTCCATCCCTCTCCCTCTCTCTCTCCTAAATCCTATCCCAGCTAACAAGCCAAAGAACCCTGGCTGTCTCTCCCTCCCATCCCTCCCATCCCAGCCTCCCCCACTGCTCCTCAGCTGCTGACAGACTTAACTAACTTTACACCAGGACAAATGAGAAGCCATCAACACGGCAATGAAAGTCCCTCACGTCTTCCCACACATCTAAAAGCACTTTGTCTGTGCCAAGTGAATGACCAGCATCTGATAATAGCAGATTTATTATAGCAGCGTCCCAGTGAAAGCCCTGCGGGTACGCTGCTTCTGCTCTGGGTTTATTTCAGGTTGTGGCTAATAACAGAACATAAAAGCCTTTACTCTTACATGGCTGCCATACAGGTCCTACAGGCCACCCCTATTGAAGATCTTGTGTATGCTTGATAGAAACCCTACTATGGCCTAAAGAAACCCTACTATGGCCTACAGAAATGGACATACGCAGCATAAGAAAAGAGCTCAAAGGTTATCTGATGATCACTGTAGAATGGCACTTCAACAAAAGAAAATAACAAACAGAAAACAAATGTTAGACCGCCTTTGCTTGACTTATCAAGATGCCCAACAGTGACATATATCCTTGCTTATATTTTGTAATACACAGAGTAGCCCGAGGAAAATATAAAAAGTATTTCAATAAAAGATGAGATACGGGAACCAATGTTGTTGTTGTGATATGTGTAGCTAAAGGTAGGCTGTGTTTGATCTGCTCTTGGCTTGGTGGTCTGTCACAGCGATTGCATCTCGCCGTGTCAAATGTGGCGGTTTGGATTTGATGTGTACCAAGGCGAAAGGGAAGGCAGCTAGTGTATCCGCTTGGGGTTGTTTTGCACACGGACGGCACCTGTTAGGCATCCAGGGACACAGAACATCAGGCTGCTGTCAAACATCAGCAGGAGTTGAGCCCAGGCAAAATGACAATATATTTTTTATTTTTCTAGGCAGGCGGTGTAAGACAAATCCTTTCTAATAGGAACCTGTGGGGCTGCAGGGAGGGGAGTGTGGTCGATACAGAGGGACAGACAGTCAGGGGGCTTTGATGATCCCCTATCTCTGTCTCCCTCCAAATGAAAAGGCAGGAGAGTGTGAGAGAGAGAGTGTGTGTGAGAGAGAGAGAGAGTGTGTGTGAGAGAGAGAGAGAGAGAGCAAGAGAGAGAGAGAGAGAGAGCAAGAGAGAGAGAGTGTGTGAGAGAGAGAGAGAGAGAGAGAGAGTGTGTGTGAGAGAGAAAGAGAGAAAGAGAGAAGCCTTGGGGGATTGAGCCAGGCTAAGTTTCTATTAGGGCTATCTACATAACACCTAAGATGTCCCTCTTTCTGATGTGACAGGCAGCCAGATTATCTCACATTAGGGAAAACAACAAAGCTGTGTGCTGTTCTGTATCGCTGGGAGGACAGCGCTGCATGGAAGATTTATCTATCTGTGGCACGGCTAGGGAACAAGGGCATTCAAAAACAGACTGGAAATTTACATTTATATAAATACAAGTCTGTTACGTTTGGTTTTGTCTTTGAACACATTTTAGTCAATACAGTATTATTGAGGGAGCTAATTTACCTTAACCGACGAGTCTCAAATAGCCTCCTTTCCCTGTTAATAGCCGGCTATTGGCACACATTTCAGCAAATAAGGCCTGTTTCAAATAAACAAGGGGTCTAAATGAATTGTTTACGAGGTTACCATGGACACAGCTGAAACCAAAATCAGGAGTGCATGATAGGCAGCCTAGTATGCAGATCTGCAATGGATTTGTTATTATAATGTTTATACTGGTCATACTTGTCACAGGTAGTCTTTTTTAACTTTGTATTAAGAAAAAGCTGTGTGTATTAAGGAAATAGAGACCTGGCTCAAATATTAGCTAGTGCAATTTTGACCCATCCTGTTGATTTCATAAGGACAAACAAAACTATACATCCCATTGCTAATACACAGTGCATTGCCCAGAGTGCATGATAAACACAATCATCCCTAGAGTCATGCAATGTTCCTGAGACAACAGCACAAACATCAAATTAAACCCCCTCCATCTCCCATCATGCATTGTGTCTGTAATAACCTCCAACCACTGCAAACATCATTCACCAGTCACTGTTTGAAGCTATCACACAATTGCAAAACAAATTATGTTCTATCTGTGTGAATGACACTGGGAGCGTCTGTGTTTGGTTTGACTAATAGTTACCAGTGACAGAGAGGGATGGAATCTCTTAGTGTCAGCATCTGAATTTGAGGTGTGTGAGCAAAGTGGATATCCACTCGTTTCTCATAGGTGTCCCTGCTAAGAGCACTGTGATGGAATGAAAGCTGTGTGTGTGTGTGTGTGTGTGTGTGTGTGTGTGTGTGTGTGTGTGTGTGTGTGTGTGTGTGTGTGTGTGTGTGTGTGTGTGTGTGTGTGTGTGTGTGTGTGTGTGTGTGTGTGTGTGTGTGTGTGTGTGTGTGTGTGTGTGTGTGTTTATTACTGTCACCAGAGAGACGTTTTCACACCGGGTAGTCAGCCAGCCCTCTTCCTCTTTTATTTAAACCGAAGCCTTTCTGGCCAACAGGATGAGAGTCATTAAGCTCAGGTGAATCGAATTAAGATCATAGAACAGCTTTAAATGGCTTAGTATGGCCTAAGAACAGACACTGGACTCGCTGTAGAGCTGTAGGGTGGCTAAGTTTGGGGGGAGAGGGCACCAATAGACAACTTTCCTCTTAAGAAACTGGAAATGGCTGCTCCCACCTTGAGCCAAAATGGGCCCAGGTCTTTCTTTCAATGAAATTAACAGACAGCTTCCAATTGGGGAGAATTGTAACATCATGTGCTCAGAATGGGAACAACTATTATTATGTCGTCTTCAAGAATACATGTCGCCTGTCTGGGTCCTGCTGAAAACATGTCTGGTGCAACAAATTAGTCATCCTCAATAATTGTCCAAAAGCAATGTTAGACAGATTTGAAATACTGTAGCAAACCGTGTACTGTGGGAAGGTGAAGACAGTCACCACTCTAGAAAAATAAAACGGGGAGTAAGGTATCTGCGTCTTAAGATTGCAAAGCCTTGTTGAAAGTGTTAGCTTGAGCATTCTCCAGCCCACGCGCTCCCACGTCAAAGCTATATATTTAGAAGGGGAGGCTTTTTTCTCTCTGTGTGCCGTGGTGCGAGAGGTGCACGGGGGCTCTGAAATGTTTGTCTTTGTTCTCCTCCCTGAGTTTTTTCGTGTGGGCGTTTAAAGTTTCAAGAACCACCTCGGGACTGCATTTCAACAGATGGAGGTTTAACTAAAGTGTTCACATCCAAATCAGAGCTGTACTTTTGTAGCCTGGTGTTTGTTTGTGTATGTTTTTTCGACAGCGTTGAGGGTGCACTTTCACATACCTACCAAGGGCCTGTCATATCAAGCCATTTTATAAGTTAAAATGTCTTAAACAGTAGGTGTGACCTAATCAAATCAGAAGAATCCAGTAACTAGCCCTTTCGCTGTCAGTTGACTATGGCAATAGCCTTGATTAAACCACGTTAATAGCTTTGTTGAACAAATCCCAAATTGTGTTGAACGACACCGTAGCTGTCCATGGTGCTAAATTGCACATGAGGGCAGAAAGCAGCAGTGGTAGGTAGGCCTGCTGTTCCACAGCGTGCGTCTATGTCACTGTCCGTGGTGCTGAAACATTGAGGATGACTGTCATGACACCACAGTAGTCAAACAGCCTTCTGTGTTCTTTTTCTCTGCGACTTGAGGACTGTCCAGAGCGGATTGGAATGACATGTCTGGTGGGAATGACATGTCACCGATACGCTTCGGCCCCCGATTCAAATGTTTAAGACAGGACTGCAAACCACAAACCAATCCAAATATACCATGCATCGGTCAGAAAATCGATTCAAACGTTATGTTGTTTCTCATATTACTTTCTTTTTATCTTCCGAAAAGATCTCATAATTTGTGACAACTGATGAGGCCTCATTCAGTGTCGAACTAAGCATGTATCTGTGTTGACAGTTATTGATCTACAAGTCATTTTGCATGCCAAACAACCCTATTGCATGTCAGTAGCCTAGTCAACTCTGCGCTGTGCTCAGATTCGCGCGCTGACCAACACGAGGTAGGCAGCCTGTTCCTGATCTTGCACATCTGCTTGGCACCTTCAGCATTCAAATGTTAAAATGGCTTGCGCGATATTAGGCTTCATTAATTGAGTGACAACCTGTGTAATTTGCTAGGTTATTGTTATTTATGCTTGCAAATGTATTTTTACCGTAAGCTACCGAGACACAACTCACATCTGCCAATACCTGCTTAACGTGGCTTACAATATATTTGATTTAGATTGTTCAGGTTTACCATCCGCAATAGTATCGGTAGTTTTGCTTTAAAAAATCGGTGTATATGGTCAGTTTTTGATATACAGGGATATATTGATCATTTCATAACGAGGAATCACTAAACATTTCCAAACGGTCAGAACCATTGGATTTTGAGATGGGCTATGTCATAGCTCATTTGTAAACGATACATATGGTCAAGAATTCAATTAATGTCGCCAATTGAGAAAAATGCGTTTGACTTAAAGTTACTTTTCCAGGAAAAAATGCACATTATTGAACATAACTTTGCCAAGCGAAGCAAATCTTGCCACCCACAGGCTAGGCAGCAACGTTGAGCCATGGTGACAGTCAGCTAAGCTATACTTTTTCATGTCTAAAACACGTTTCTCATTCCAATGGACAACTTGAGAAAAATAGTAATTACTTTTCTGACCTGTAGTTTTGTGGTCAGATTTTGTGTATAGGAGTAAAATTCCTGCCATAGATGTTTTGTTGTTGTATTATCTGTCCGTGGAGTATTGCATTGCATTATATACACTCTTATTATATACACTCTTAAAAAGGTTCCATAAAGAACCAAAAAGGGTTCTATCGCTAAAAGTTTATATAGAACCGTTCTATAAGGATTTGATCATAACCTTAGGGGTTCTTCTTAACTGAACCAACATTGGTTCCATATAGAATGCTGTATGGTGCCATTTATTCATTATGGCTACTACCAATAAATAGTCATATTCAGTGGTGTAAAAATACTTTGAAGTACTACATAAGTCGTTTTTGGGGGAATCTGTATTTTACTTTTACTTCACTAGATTCCCAAAGAAAATAACGTACTTTTTAATCCATACATTTTCCCTGACACCCAAAAGTACTCGTTACTTTTTGACAGGAATATGGTCCAATTCATACACATCAAGAGAACATCCCTGATCATCCCTACTGCATCTGATCTGGTGGACTCACTAAAAACAAATGCTTAGTTTGTAAATGATGTCTGAGTGATGGATGTGCTCCTGGCTGTCCTTAAATTGAAAAAACAAGAAAATGTTTTGCATAATGTAAGGACTTTGAAATGATTTATACTTTTGATACTTGAGTACATTTTAGCAATTCCATTTACTTACATATATTTAAAACCAAATACTTTAAGAGTTCTACTCAAGTAGTATTTTACTGGGTGACTTTCACTTTGACCTGACTCATTTTATATTAAGGTATCTTTACTTTTACTCAAGTATGACAATTGAGTACTTTTCCCACCACTGATAATATTTCTATCTGAGAATATAATATAATAAACAATTAAATAACAAAAGAATACCAGCATAGTTTTCTGATTTTATTGTCATTGTGCAAGCATAGTTTAAAAAATATGCACTGGTGGCCAGGGAGAAATCTCTTTGTTTGAATAATGTCCCACTTCAATCTTGGTACCAACTCTGGTGGACTTTATTATGGAACAGTAGGCTACAGTAGGGGTTGTTGCCTGGCTGGTTCCCGAGAAGATGAAGAAAGGAGCAAAAACATGTTCATCTTCAGTAATAAACATGAGTTCCTCTGCCAAAATGAAGACAAAATGCCATGCAGACATAATTATTATGATGTAGAAGAACAATTTACATGCAGTTGTTGTTGTCATCATCAGCAGCTGAAAGATAGTTGGTTTACTGCCAGACTGCGCAAAACATACTGTAGATAGTGTGTTAAAAGTCAAGTAATGATTAACTATTGAATCACCAAAACGTATTATAAATAATTGATTATGAATCATTTTGATTCGTACCTCCTCTCAGTCAGCCCATTGCCCATCGCCCATCACGTGCATTCAACAGAGGTCAGCAAAAGTATTTTAATGGCTTCATTAAAAATAATCCACACTGAAATACTGAAATAAAAGTTACAATTAGCTAATTGGCTCTGTAGCTCTTTTTGGCATATTCAATAAGACCAATTTATGTTATATGTAAGAGTTAGCTAGCTTGTAAAATGTCTAATTAATGTACAATTTTCCTGTCTAGAATTCTGAAGTAACCTTATCTAGCTAGCCTATAGTTTATCATATCACTTTGGCTTCATATATTTGAATTAAATAAACTTTGGTTACCTTAATAAATAAACAAATAATGTGCTTATTTGTAGGTTATTTACATGTTCAAAAGCTGGAATGGCTACCTAATTCTACATTTAGCTAAGGTGTTTTGAGGTTGTAGAATCAGTATTTATGCAAATTGAATCGTGCACGAAAATTAGGTAGCTAGCTAGCTTGAGCTAGTGTAGTGAAATTCTAGCTAATAGTGCAAATGAGTTTTTATGGTAAGGCCGTTTCTGTTCTGCCGTGATTAGTGCGCGGAGTTGACGTTGCATTAAAGCTGTGTGCATCACGTTAGCCAAATGTTACAAAGTAGTGAGGCAGACTCGCCAAATAAGTGTCAAAGTCAGACACCTGCTGATTTCTAAGAACAGTCCCTTGACTTACAACTTCATCAACAAGCTGGCAAACTAACTACCACAATGGCCATTCAAACAAGCTAGCGCTAGGCTGCGAACTAGAGCAATTTTGCTGAAAAGGCAGATAGTTAGCTGTCATTTCAGAGTTTGACGTGACTGTGTTAGCTTTTGTTAGCCGTTGTTGACTAAAACAAGATGTTCCATATAGAACCCCAAATAAGCTTTTTTTCTAAGAGTGTCCGCTACCTTTACATTGGAACTGTGCGACAAGGTTCTAGCTAAGCCTACGCCAAAGAGATATATAGCCTTGCTGTATTTACAGGAAGCAGTACAGCCTATATTGTATTTTTGTTAATTCATGAGATGAGCTGATGCATCATCTCACCCTTTACACAAAAAACAAATGTGGGGAACGCCTCGCATCGTATCCATATGTTGTTTTTATTTATGCACAGGACAAAATACTTCAAAGAGAGTGCACTCTCACACGCTAACTTCCCCCCTCTATCATTCTCCCTCCCTCTCTTTTCCATATTTCCCTCTCTGTCTCTCCTGTCCCCATCAAAGCCATTTTTCTCCTCGCTCAGCGGCGGCTGTGCTTCTCTCGGGATTGCGAGCGCTCAAGCGCTGCAGGCATCCCCGAAGCCAGTGCGTAGCCTACAAACACTCCCTGCACGACCAGACAGGCCCCTTTATATTAGCGCCCGTGAAATATAGTACATCCACCCAATATCTGGGTTATACAGCGATGGGGGAAACAAAAGCACCGTTTCCAGCATATTGGAAGCTGTAATGCGCTGACAACCTGTTGATATTACACCACTGCACCTTTAAGGTTTCTCTCTCTGCTCCTCCGACACATATGAGCTCTCATTAAGTCATTTTGCAACCCAAAAGGTTGTGTACAATGAGGATGGGCCTCAAATGCGTATTCATAAAACAAACAAATAGGTCACTGTTATGATAATAAACATTCTTATTTATAGCTAAAAAATAGTCCTAATGTAATCAAGCAAACAGCTCAGCTATAATGAAGAATGTTAATGAGAAATCTTCCCTAATATTATCCTGTAGCCTTCTATTCTCTCTAGAGGACAGAACAGTGGAGAGATGACGAAAAGACTGGCCCAGAACTCACCGACACATCCATCTGCTCTGCCTTTCTTCACATTTCAATGCATTTCTGGGGCGCTAGTGCATTATTAACAGTTGAAAACAGCCTGAGCTTTCCAATAAACGCTCATTATTAAAATTTCTACAACTAATACATAAAAATGATTTTAATCCCCTTCACCTTTCTCCCCCTAGACCACATTCCGTGTTTGTAGCCTACTATCCGATGAAATGAACATAGGTAACCTATGACAATTCAACTGGAATACAGACAGCAGGGTTAATTTATTAATAAACATGATGCTAGTCTGTGCATCATTTTCAGAGGTCCTCATTAAAAACGATGTGCATAAATGGAGCAGATAAAAAAAGATGGAAATGCGGATTATGATATGAAATAACCGTTTTGGTTTCCAATTAAGCTTATGCTTTATAATTAGCCGAAAGGCTTTCTTGCCTTAATTCTACCCTCCCCTTCACTTCTTATACAACCACTTTTCACAATCTGCCACGTTGCCAGAGAAATTAGATCACTGTCGCCTGCGCAATCACGTGGAAAGCCCCATATTCCTGCACGTTCTAATACAGAGAGACAGCTCTGTCATCTTGGGTCCTGCCCTGGTCCTGACAAACAGATCCCTACCGTATTTGTTGTTAGCCTACATTCCAGAGTACAGTGACAAAAAACGTCACCACCTATTGTAAGAATAGATTCCTAAAAATGTCTAGGAAGTGATGGGCACAAAACCCCCAAAAAGATGTTGCCCACAAATTGTGCAATTTTATTGGGAGTAACTAATATTTTCATGCTCTTGTGTATTACAGAAGTAGTAGTACCATTGATAAATCATTTATTTCAGTCACTCACTACACTGTCAGCCTCCTTTGTCATTTTACAAATATATGCATACATTAGGCCTACATGACATTACATGACTGCATTACATGCCATCTTTTCACTAGACAGTGTTACTGTTCAATCCAACCCGCAACATCTATAATTGAATATAATTGCATTGAGTCACAATGGAAACTAAGTGAGATAGTCATGGATAGTATAGTTCAGGCAGAAGCTGTGGGCCTGCTCAGTAGGCTGTATTATATAGAGAACCCTGTCCCTCCCTAACCCTCCCTAGCCAGAGACCGAGATCATAGCTAACGGTCATATTTGACTCCTCTCTGATATACCTGCTCAGTTGCCTTGAGAAGAGAGACTAGATTGTTTGTTTTGCCGAGCCCTCTTTCATTTCGCAGGGGGCAGGGACACCATTAATATTGTCTTGCCATACATCTTATACACTGGTAATGCAGGCATTGCCTCAAGATGAAAATAAATAGTGCATTACCATCACCCTGCCTGATGACACATGGAGCTTGCTGTGGCTGCTCTGAATAGCCTTGACACAGGCAGGGGGAGAGGAGGGGAGAGAAGAGGAGGATAGCATAGGACACCGTCTTCCACAGGAGGACACAGAGACTAATGCGTTTGTGCAGGCCCTATCCACATCCTATCCTACAGTATGTTTGCAGAAGTATTACCAGAGGATAATGTCAGCTCTGTCTTATTGCAGTATATGAGTGGTGTGACACTGGTCTTAGATCCTGGGATAGCTGACTAGGGCTTGATAGGATGATAGGATGAAAGAGTACAGTGTTTGAGTAGGCTCACAAGGAATTTCAATTAGGTGGTTAGTATGTACATTAAACCTACCAAACTTCATTCAAACCTCATTTTCTTTCTCCTCGCTTTCAGATGGAGAAAATCTCCTATCATGTATTATTATTATGTTCGTTTTCATTTCACTCACCCTGTTGGAGAAGGACTGACAGCTGAAACAGAATGAATAGGCCACATGCACCGCCCTGACTCTCTCTTCTTTCTCTCCCTGCGTTTATGTTTTATTCATCTGTAATGTTGTAATGCAAAATTGATATTAGTGAATAATACATTGATGCTGTATAGGTCAGATGGATTCCCATTTAATTGGTGAGTATTTAGTGTGTAATTGTAATGTAGAGAACAACTGAAGAAAGAAGGGAGTCGCCATAGACGCTTTTCCTGCTACACATCATCGCTTAAAAACTCCTTTAACACACACACACACGCGCACACGCACACGCACACGCACACACACACATACCGTGGCGGTCGGTGCCGTTTAAGATCAGGGTGGCTGATTTTTTTTATTATGAGCATGGCTTTATTTCCATTACAGCTTATTGGATGACTGTCATTCATATTCCATTCACCCAGTTGAATGTAACATAAATAGTTTCAGGCCACTACATTTTCCCTATACCCATCATGAGGTTGCTACAACCTAAACAACAAATTCAAGTTTCCAATGTAGGTGCACAGGTTCGAGAGAAAATGTGGAGTAATCAAGGTGACAGCCAGTGACACATTCAATATCGCCTTGCACACTATTGCCTGCATCTAGCAGATCTCGCGTGTAATCATTAGTCCAAACAGTTGCAAACAAGAGTTTCTATTAGACAAATTCATAATCCTCTTTTCATTCTGTTTGCTTCGTTTTTCAACAGAATCAGTGGAATGAATACACCCCTGATCACCCTCTAACACGGTGCACTTTCATAGCAGCCACAAACAAACAGCATGATGCCTTTGCTCGTTGTATAATTCCTTCTTGCATCTATGCACTCTCCTCTCACCTTTTCCTTTTGCTTGTGGACTTAATTGCCCAACACAGCAGCTGTCTGTGACCAGGAGACAAAACCTTTCCAAGCCAAACCATAACTGCTAACCGCTACACACAGCCTACATTGTTGTGTCACCATATTAGCTAACATCATAGTCAACATAGCTACTAGAACTAACACGTTAGTTAACCCGCAACAATCATGCATGCAGTACAGTGTACAGCAAGCAGTTTAGCAGTTCGCCGGGTGGGCCACGGTGGCAATAAATTAATAAAACTAAAAGCTTACCTTGACTTGGAAGAGTTCCAGTGTTGGGTAGCTATAGCCAGCTAGCAAAGATAGCATCTCTTTTTGTTTGAGCCGGGTGTTTGACTAGGCTAAACTAGCTAGCTGGATTCGCTAGCAAAGTAAGTGAAAGTAAAGAAAATACAACAAAATATAGCTCTCTCTCTCTCTTGCTTCTTCATTTTTTAAGAAATGCATTTGTTAAAAACTGTTCAACTGTTGTCTTTCTCTCTCTTTGAGTCAACTACTCACCACATTTCTGCACTGCAGTGCTAGCTAGCTGTAACTTATGCTACTAGATTCATTCTCTGATCCTTTGATTGGGTGGACAACATGTCAGTTCATGCTGCAAGAGCTCTGATAGGTTAGAGGACGTCCTCCGGAGGTTGTCATAATAATTGTAAAAGCCTATGTAAAGGGGTTAAAACCATGACACGCCTAGGTATTGTATTGAAGTCAATGTACTCAGAGGAGGACGGAAACTAGCTGTCCTCCGGCTACACCATGATGCTACCCCAGAGGTTACAGTAGACCTTCATTGCAAAACTGTGTGTTTTAATCAATGATTTAGTGACATTAATATATTTAATATAATTTTATTTTCATGAAATTCACTGAGGAGGATGGTCCTTCCCTTTTTCCTCTGAGGAGCCTCCACTGACACATTTTGAACACGACAGCTTCTAGCAACCCAAAGACAGCAAGCTAGCTAGCTATTTCCCAGTTAGACATTTGTTTCATAACCCATCTAGCTAAGGTTGCAAGCTAACTTAATCTAGCAGTTCCAACCTGCCTAGCTGCCCATCCAACCAGCTAGCAATGGACAGCTAGCTAAATATTTATAGCACAGACCCGATGTTCTTCAAGTCATTGGATATTACTAGTGCTGTAGTAAATTATCTATTATACATCCAGTTAAGATGGCATTAATATGATTTAAACCTACAAATAAAGCATGTTAGTTTTAAACAAAACACGTAAGTGAATGGGGTTTCCAACGCTCTGAAGCTTTCTTTACCTTTCATGGTCGTTGATAAGCTAAACAATGGGCCTCACCTCATTATTTACAAACGATGGAGTAAAATATGCTTACATTTTGTGTTCTGATTGGGTGCGACATTTGAACTAAGCTCATTTATTCTTCAAGAATCAATGGGTATATCTCATTAAGTAAAAACATGTATGTAGCAATCACAAATTGCCCCTTAATGTTGTGAAAACCTGAAAAACTGTTCTAACATTAAAAAAAACCATCATGTAACGGCTATGATGCCATTTATACATTTAGTTAATCAACGATTAAGTTATATCAAGTGATCTCAGTACGTAGATCCATGCAATGTATAGATTTCATACAGAGCTCACTAGCTCTCCATAACCTGACTGAATGCATAGCATCTGACCTATGATCAGAATGGAATAATATGTAAAAACAGAATGATCAATAACGGAAAAAACAAAGGTCAGTAGGGCTTAGTTGATGTTTGTCTCACAGTATCATCATCTGCCATTTTGTTGTCTTGCCATCCAGCCCTCTCCTTGATCATGTGACCCAGCAGCTCTACCCTTGTAGGATGTGTAGTGAAGCTATCATCCTGTGAACCTCTTTCCCCGGAGTCATGGGGGGAAACACGAGACTGAGACATCTCAACAACCTCAAAACGTCGTCAAAACTTGTGTATTTGTCAGGTTGACCTGGATTTACTCAGACTTCCAAACAGCTCAAGTCCCATTCATCTAACAAAACTGTATTTATGAACCCATAGAAAAAGAAGAAACCAGGTAGAATGAACGTAGGGGGAAATATTATGTTCTGCTTGAGAGTCTCATTCGGTGGATTTGCCTGGAAGCCCTCTCGTCAAATGTGATGAAGAGCTGAAGTAAGTCGCTGTAACGAACCAGACGCCAATGTCTAAAGCAGACGTCTAGTGTAGGCGCCGCTTGAATTTTAATCAACCCCCCCCACACATTTCCCCCTCTTCCACGACAAACCCACACGGACAGAGCAGAAAACACAAGGTATATCGCAGAACACCCCTCCCTCCCTTCTCCTACTCTATTCCCCCTTAGCCTCCAACCCTCCAATCCCCACTCCCATCCCTATCCCAATCCTCGGCCACGGTGCGAACCGAGGTTTATTTCCCTGGTGGAAATATTGGCCTGTCAGAGGCAGATCAATTGCCAGTTTCCGGGGCACTTCATGGTTGCTCTAATTATAATCCGGTGCAGCTGGCGCAGGCCCGCGTAGCTGTGGGGCAGTCATTGTAATAGTGGCATCACTGGGCGATGGATCGACTGGAGCGCGGGCCAAAGCCTCGCAGTCACTCCTAACGCTCCATGCAGTGGAGAGGCTTTACTCTGGCAGCAGGCACAGGGGCCAGAGTGTCTTATCTGCCTCCTCCATGCGGTTGGCCTGGGCCTGGGCCGGCATGTGCTCGGTGCTGGGGGAGTGCATTACTGATTCTATCCCCAGCTAGCGCCACCGGCCCACTCCCCTCTTCTCTCTCCTCTCTCCTCTCGTCACAACAGGATCCAGGCTCTCTGCCATGCCATGCCTGCGTGTGGAGACCAAGACGGCTCCTATCCAGTATGCATGCTGCTGTACCTGGGAAGGCCCCACAGTTCTGGAAGCTTTTGTTTGGAGCGTGCAGAGAGAGTGTGCTTCTCAGATGAGAGGTGTTGTCCACAGCATAGCAGGGAAACAACTTTGCCATAATTAACTTCTTGTACGTTCAGTATGGCCGAAATATGAGTTTAATTGGCCGTGAATATGGTGCAGTACAGACTTGGCGGACTGGAAGACAGAGTATACATGACAAATACATGCACAGATTAGATTTTCTTTGTTTAGATATTGCTGTAGTCTTCCTCGCCAATGGGAGTGTGAATACTGTGCTGCGATTATGCTCCACCACCTCTCCTCACTGGTATTCTGTGATCCCATTTTGACAAGCTGGAGGAAGTGTGAGAGAAGAGTGTAAGGGAGGGGGTGAGAAAGAAGAGAGAGAGACAGAGAGAGGGGGGGGGGTGAGAAAGAAGAGAGAGAGACAGAGAAGGAGCAGAGACAGGTGACAGATACAGTAGGTGGGGGGGGGGGGGGGGAGGGAGGGAGGGAATAAGAAATAAATAGGAGTTGAGATAGAAACTGCGAGAAAGAGAGAGACGTAAAGAAATAGAGTGAGAGGGAGGGGAAGAGAGAGGCGAGAGAGAGAAAGAGAGTGTACTGACAGTTTGGGCATACTGTACATACTTCAAGTTAACAGAGTTATATAAGCAGATGCTGCTGGGGTGCTCTGGGCCACGGCTGGAGATGAGTAGGTTCTCTATCACTGGAGTGAAGGAAGGAGGGGAGGGAAAGAGGGTGGGAGGGGAGGGAAAGAGGAAGGGAGGAGAGCCTTAGGGGCCTGGGGAGCTGGTGAGCAATGTTAATTTTGGTAGCTATTTTAGTTTTTAGTTTTAGTCTTAAAATATATTTTTAGTCTTAGTCACATTTTGGTAATTTCATCCTTCATTAGTTTTAGTTATTATCAGTTGACTAAAACTCTGGACAATTTTAGTCTAGTTTTAGACACAGTCATTTTAGTCACATTTTAGTCAGTGCATTTTTCCATTAAATAATGAATATCTAACTCTAACTTCCACCATGTGCACATTCAGACAGCCTTGTCCAACTAGTCTTACTATCCCCTCATATAGCAGATTGTAACCAATGCCAGCCATGATTTACCATGTAGGTAGTCTACAGGTAAACAATTTAGGCATAGGCTACACAGCTCTTTTCTCCCAATCATAACCTTGGGATGAGGGTACATAACAGTGATTATCTTAAAATGGGGAGAATCTGAGCTTTCCAAAAAATACCATAATTATTACTGTACTCCTAATATTCAGCATGTGGCATTAATATTTCCAATCGTAAAAAAAAATGCATTTGTTGACTGCGAGAGCATCGACACAGATTAATAACAGTGCACATTTTTTTAAATGTTTTTTTTTATTTCACCTTTATTTAACCAGGTAGGTCAGTTGAGAACAAGTTCTCATTTACAACTGCGACACAAACAACAACACAGAGTTACACAGGGAATAAACAAGCGTACATTCAATAACACAACAGAAAAAATAAAGTCTATATACAGTGTCTGCAAATGGCGTGAGGAGGTAGGCAATAAATAGGCCATAGTAGCGAAGTAATTACAATTTAGCAGATTAACACTGGAGTGATAAATGAGCAGATAATGATGTGAAAAGTAGAGATACTGGTGGGCAAAAGAGCAGACGGTATATAAAAACAGTATGGGGATGAGGTAGCAGCGATCGGTAAGCTGCTCATATAGCTGATGTTTAAAGTTAGTGAGGGAAGTCTCCAGCTTCAGCGATTTTTGCAATTCGTTCCAGTCACTGGCAGCAGAGAACTGGAAGGAAAGGCGGCCAAAGGTGGTGTTGGCTTTGGGGATGACCAGTGAGATACACCTGCTGGAGCGGTGCTATGGGTGGGTGTTGTTATCGTGACCAGTGAGCTGAGATAAGGCAGAGCTTTACCTAGCATAGACTTATAGATTTTGATTTATAGACTCTGATGTGATAAAGCATCTAAAATAGCCTACATGAAAGTAGGAGTAACATTTTTTGTTTCTAGTGTTACATTCCCCAGCAAGAAAGGCAAATAATGTCGCTCAAACAGAAGGGGGAACAAACAAAGAGTCACTGACAACAACCAAAATGAAACAGGTGGGGGTTTTAGGAGGGGTTCTGAAAGATATTCATTGTGGTGTCCACTGATAGTTGACTAGCAACAACAACTGGAGCCTAAAAGACACCCACCATGAGCATCCACTAAATTTGCCCAAGAAGAGGCAAACAAAAGAAAAACCAACACCAAACTTAAAGACATCAAGCAAACCAAGAAGTGGAGCAAAACAAAAACAGGGAAGATCAGATAAAGGATTGTCTTTCTAGAAATCAAACAGGGAACGCCAACTAAAGGTGTTGAGTCTCCACATCTCTCTAGACAACTGGAGCACTGGGCCAGACACTCTTAAATAGCACCTGGGCCGGCACAAGTGAAGCACCTTCCGACTAACAAGATGGACACCAGCACAGGTGTAACACATACTGTTTGCCCTACGTGCTAACGTGCTAAAGTCCTTCCTCAAAACATAAATGGAAAACCCAAAACCTGGAACACTGGCTAAGGTTAATTAGAATTGTCCTGGCTTGTTGGCTGCACATCAGCCAAAACTAATATGGAGTGGTTCACGTAGGCTGGGGTGAGGAACCGAGCCAGGAAGATGGAGGGAAAAAGGACAGAGGTGAGATGAAAAGAAAGAGAGAAAGAGAGATTGAGAAATGAAAAGGGAATAGTGACTGCAGGCATGCAATAGAGTTAGAGGAAGGAAAGCAACCGTGTCTGGCTATAGCTGGCTTTGTGAAGGATGAATAGAGATTGATGTGGTAATGAAGGAGTTAAATGTAGGGACATACAATTGTGTGTGTGAACAGTATGTGTGATGTGTAAAGACGTCAAGGTGCGAAAGAAACTATATCACGTTCTTAGCCAGTTACATTACCTGGCAATCTAAACGTTAATGAAAGACTGTGCATATTCATAATGCAGACATCCTGTAATACCCATCTGTGTGGATGTGCCTGTGTGTGTACGTTCGTGTGTTCGTTATCTTTCGCTGGGCCTTGAACATGATATCACACTGCTCTATTGACGACAGCGGGGGAAGAGGGATTTTTCTTTTATACCCAGTTCATGGTCTAGCAAACGAAATTGACCATGAAAAGGAAAAATAACAAAATCTGAACCCCCCTCCCCAAAATCCCTACAGGAGATGCGGGTTCCAGCACTATTCCTTTCCTCCTTCCCTCCCTCCCCTCCCATCTTTTCTTCTCTTTTCTTTTGTGTTTCAAACCGCTGGCTGCTTGAGCTCCCTCCCTTTATCTTTTAGTTCTTTTCATATTTGTCTGACTCAAGCCTCTGTAATGCCTTTTTTCATTCCGTTCATTCCATCGGCTTTTCTCGGACTCCTTAATGCCCCCTCTCTCTCCCTCCATCCCTCTCTCTCTCTCTCTCTCCCTCCATCCCTCTCTCTCTCTCTCCCTCCATCCCTCTCTCGCTCTCTCTCTCTCTCTCTCTCCATCCCTCTCTCTTTCTCTCTCTCTCTCCCTCCATCCCTCTCTCTCTCTCTCTCTCTCTCTCTCCCTCCATCCCTCTCTCTCTCTCTCTCTCTCTCTCTCCCTCCATCCCTCTCTCTCTCCCTCCCTCTCTCTCTCTCTCTCTCTCCCTCCATCTCTCTCTCTCTCTCTCTCTCTCTCTCTCTCTCTCCCTCCATCCCTCTCTCTCTCCCTCCCTCTCTCTCTCTCTCTCTCTCCCTCCATCCCTCTCTCTCTCTCTCCCTCCATCCCTCTCTCTCTCTCTCTCTCTCCATCTATTCCTCTCTCTCTCTCTCCCTCCATCTTGGCGCTTCCTCTATTGGAGATGTGACAGGTGTGTCACGGCTCCCTCCATCACGACTTTAAACTTGTTGACCTTTGTCTTAGAGATTACTCCACTCACGGCTCCCTCTCTCTCGCCAGCCTGGATTGACACGATTGCCTGGCAACAAAAGCCCCCGCTGATGCGGCGTGACCATGCCACCCTGTCGGCTTCCTGCTAGCCCCCTATCTCAACCTGTCATGGAATTACCACACACCCCCCCCCCCCCCTCCCACCAGACACCCTTTTACTCTTCTCAGTGTTAATTATCTTCCCATCCAGGAGGAAGAAAGAGAGGGAGGGATGAGGAGAGCGAGGGTGGCAGGATGCTTATAGAAATATCAGCCATTGTTTCCCTCAGTCTGCGCGGTGTAATCACTCAGCCTTAGTGCGGTAATGACGCCATCTGGTCACAGGGAAGATGGCAGCTTCTCTCCAGCTGAAAAATGTATTGCATATATCCAGGGTGATTAGAGCATCAGCTGTACCTCCCTTTTTATTTATTCCCTGTGAGGGGAGATGTACCATACACATGAGAGTAACTAACTAAGAGAATAGGAAATGGCGGATGGTTTCTGTGGTTGAGAGTATACAATGGAGGTTTTGTGATCGAGATTACCATTTATTTTGTGCGGTGGGTTTGGATATTTACGTGTGTGTGTGTGTGTGTCCGTGCGCGGGAGTGTGTGTGACAAAGAGCGAGATAGTTGTTTTGTGTGTGCCCTTCGCCTGTAAATGATTGAATTGTGATGATTGCATGGGGAGACTTTCCCAAAATCAGCGGGCGAGTGCCATTTTCGCTGATTGAACATTGTTTGCCTAATCCATTCCCTCCTGTGACTTGGCCCGTCTCTTTTGGAAACAACAGGTCGACATACTGCACGACACATTGTTCATGGGAAAAGGTTGCCACTCCTAGATTTAGACATAAAGAAATACATTTAAAGAACACGGCCGTGATACAAATGCACGCTGCGGGCTTATCTAGTCGGCATTCGAGGAGTTAAACTAAAAAATAAATAACAACATGACAGTGAAGTTCTTAAATGATCTGTTGCCATGGTAACACGTTCTATTGATGTATCTCAGCCTCATCTTCTCTTACTTGCTCTTTCGCTCGCTCTCTCCCTCGCTCTCCTTTTCATTATCTCTCCCTCTCTCTCCTTTTCACTCTCTCTCCCTTTCATTATCTTTATCTCTCTGTCCTTTGCCTCCTTCTCACTCTCTCTCCATCAATTTCTTCATGTTTCTCGCTCCTTGTCTCGCCTTCGATTTCTCCCCCCATCGCGCGCTCTCTCTCTCTCTCTCTCTCTCTCTCTCTCTCTCTCTCTCTCTCTCTCTCTCTCTCTCTCTCTCTCTCTCTCTCTCTCTCTCTCTCTCTCTCTCTCTCTCTCTCTCTCTCTCTCTCTCTCTCTCTCTCTCTCTCTCTCTCTCTCTCTCTCTCTCTCTCTCTCTCTCTCTCTCTCTCTCTCTCTCTCTCTCTCTCTCTCTCTCTCTCTCTCTCTCTCTCTCATGCTTTGTGTCATTGAGGTTGATGCCCTGTGGAGCTATGTTAACCTTCACCTGGACCTAACAGAGAATTTGTGTGTTCATCTCCAGCAGATTAGATATTACCTGCCTCATCCATGGAAGCATTTATGCTGAATGTTAAATCCTCACCCCAGGGGGCGCTGCAGTAAATACTTTGAAGTGCAACTGCATAACGTGATTGCATTATCTAATGTTCGTTATGCCCAAATATAGACAATTTGCAGCCTTCATGCTTATCTCTCAACTCATTGCGATTCATTACGCACCATATTTGGCCTCCAAAATGTTGTTGAGAAAGTAACATGCCATAACATGCAACTCCAAAACTGATTTCAGCCCATTCAGTGTTTTGGGAAATCAATAACGTGTATACATTCTCTAATTGCTCACCCCTGCATAACACATTGTCACTAATTGCTCACCCCTGCATAACGCATTGTCACTAATTGCTCACCCCTGCATAACACATTGTCACTAATTGCTCACCCCTGCATAACGCATTGTCACTAATTGCTCACCCCTGCATAACACATTGTCACTAATTGCTCACCCCTGCATAACGCATTGTCACTAATTGCTCACCCCTGCATAACACATTGTCACTAATTGCTCACCCCTGCATAACGCATTGTCACTAATTGCTCACCCCTGCATAACGCATTGTCACTAATTGCTCACCCCTGCATAACACATTGTCACTAATTGCTCACCTCCTGCATAACACATTGTCACTAATTGCTCACCCCTGCATAACACATTGTCACTAATTGCTCACCCCTGCATTACGCATTGTCACTAATTGCTCACCCCTGCATAACGCTTTGTCACTAATTGCTCACCCCTGCATAACACATTGTCACTAATTGCTCACCCCTGCATAACGCTTTGTCACTAATTGCTCACCCCTGCATAACGCTTTGTCACTAATTGCTCACCCCTGCATAACGCTTTGTCACTAATTGCTCACCCCTGCATTACGCATTGTCACTAATTGCTCACCCCTGCATAACGCATTGTCACTAATTGCTCACCTCCTGCATAACGCATTGTCACTAATTGCTCACCTCCTGCATAACGCTTTGTCACTAATTGCTCACCTCCTGCATAACGCTTTGTCACTAATTGCTCACCCCTGCATAACGCTTTGTCACTAATTGCTCACCCCTGCATAACGCTTTGTCACTAATTGCTCACCCCTGCATTACGCATTGTCACTAATTGCTCACCCCTGCATAACGCATTGTCACTAATTGCTCACCTCCTGCATAACGCATTGTCACTAATTGCTCACCTCCTGCATAACGCTTTGTCACTAATTGCTCACCTCCTGCATAACGCTTTGTCACTAATTGCTCACCCCTGCATAACGCTTTGTCACTAATTGCTCACCCCTGCATAACGCTTTGTCACTAATTGCTCACCCCTGCATAACGCTTTGTCACTAATTGCTCACCTCCTGCATAACGCTTTGTCACTAATTGCTCACCCCTGCATAACGCTTTGTCACTAATTGCTCACCCCTGCATAACGCTTTGTCACTAATTGCTCACCCCTGCATAACGCTTTGTCACTAATTGCTCACCCCTGCATAACGCTTTGTCACTAATTGCTCACCCCTGCATAACGCTTTGTCACTAATTGCTCACCCCTGCATAACGCTTTGTCACTAATTGCTCACCCCTGCATAACGCTTTGTCACTAATTGCTCACCCCTGCATAACGCATTGTCACTAATTGCTCACCTCCTGCATAACGCTTTGTCACTAATTGCTCACCCCTGCATAACGCATTGTCACTAATTGCTCACCCCTGCATTACGCATTGTCACTAATTGCTCACCCCTGCATAACGCTTTGTTTCTCTTTTCAATTTGGCAAGGCAAATACCCAGCCATACCGCAGTTCTACTACTGAACAGAGATGAGGAATGACAGTAGTTTGAAAAGGTTACAGGTCAAGGAAAACTACATCATTGCGGCATGATTTTCTCTCACAGTAATTGTATATTTTGATACAAGAGACTTACAACAGTAATACATAGTCCTACATGACATTCTATAGTGTCTACATGAATGAACAGGCATGCAACAGGCATGCAAAAGGAAATGGTCTAATATGAGAGTAGAAATTGAGCTTCCTAAATTAACAATCATTTGAATCAATATGTAATTTATTTTACATTTGCATACCTTTATATTGCACTAAAAACAAAGATGGTGTGCATTTACAGAGATATGCACGATAATGCATATTTGAAACATATTGCAATCAGAGGATTTGCCTATATAAAGTACACTGTGTTGTTTAGATTCCAATATGATGGCGGCAGGTAACTAAAAGGTTGCTGGTTCGAATCATCAAGCCGACAAGGCTCTGTCGATGTGCCCTTGAGCAAGGCACTTAACCCTAATTTAATCTGTAAGTCGCTCTGGATAAGAACATCTGCCACATGACGTAAATGTAAAAATGTTAAATGATCCTGATCTTCTTTATGCATACATAAACTCAGCAAAAAAAGAAACGTCCTCTCACTGTCAACTGCGTTTATTTTCAGCAAAATGAACATGTGTAAATATTTGTATGAACATAACAAGATTTAACAACTGACATAAACTGAACAAGTTCCACAGACATGTGACTAACATAAAATAATGTGGGGGGGGGGGGGGGGGGGGGGGGGGGGTCAAAATCAAAAGTAACAGTCAGCTGCATGAAGTACTGCAGTGCATCGCCTCCTCATGGACTGCACCAGATTTGCCAGTTCTTGCTGTGAGATGTTCCCTCACTCTTCCACCAAGGCATCTGCAAGTTCCTGGAAAATTCTGGGGGGAATGGCCCTAGCCCTCACCCTTCGATCCAACAAGTCCCAGACGTGCCACTGAGATTGAGATCCGTACTCTTCGCTGGCCATGGCAGAACACTGACATTCCTGTCTTGCAGGAAATCACACACAGATCGAGCAGTATGGCTGGTGGCATTGTCATGCTGGAGGGTCATGTCACAATGAGCCTGCAGGAAGGGTACCACATGAGGGAGGAGGATGTCTTCCCTGTAACTTACAGCGTTGAGATTGCCTGCAATGTCAACAAGCTCAGTCCGATGATGCTGTGACACACCATCCCAGACCATGACGGACCCTCCACCTCCAAATCGATCCCGCTCCAGAGTACAGGCCTCGGTGTAACACTCATTCCTTCAACGATAAACGTGAATCCGACCATCACCCCTGGTTGGACAAAACCGCGACTCATCAGTGAAGAGCACTTTTTGCCAGTCCTGTCTGGTCCAGTGACGGTGGGTTTGTGCCCATAGGCGACATTATTGCCGGTGATATCTGGTGAGGACCTGCCATACAACAGGCCTACAAGCCCTCAGTCCAGCCTCTCTCAGCCTATTGCGTACAGTCTGAGCACTGATGCAGGGATTGTGCGTTCCTTGTGCAACTCAGGCAGTTGTTGTGCCGCAGGTGTGATGTTCAGATGTACCGATCCTGTGCAGGTGTTGTTACACGTGGTCTGCCACTGCGATGACGATCAGCTCTCCGTCCTGTCTCCCTGTAGCGCTGTCTTCGTATGGACAGTACTAAGACACATTGCAATTTATTGCCCTGGCCACATCTGCAGTCGTCATGCCTCCTTGCAGCATGCCTAAGGCACGTTCACGCAGATGAGCAGGGACCCTGGGCATCTTTCTTTTGGTGTTTTTCAGAATCAGTAGAAATGCCTCTTTAGTGTCCTAAGTTTTCATAACTGTGGCCTTAAGTGCCTACCGTCTGTGAACTGTTACTGTCTTAATGACCGTTCCAAAGGTGCATGTTCATTAATAGTTTATGGTTCATTGAACAAGCATGGGAAACAGTGTTTAAAACCTTTACAATGAAGATCTGTGAAGTTATTTCGATTTTTATGAATTATCTTTGAAAGACAGGGTCCTGAAAATGGGGCGTTTCTTTTTTTGCTGAGTTTATAACTGTACATGGAGAGTTGAGAAATGTCTCCGTTTTCAAGGCCAATGCAGATGTATTTTTTTCATTGATTCTTTAAGAAAATATAACTGTAAAATGCGAGCCCATCTCCATGCCCCGAAGCTCTTTCCATAAGTTGAGGATTTAATAATGTGTGCTTATTCAATTTTGCTTTCAAAGGATTTTTTATTTATTTTCAAAGGAATTATTTACCCAACCAATGAGCACGGGATTGCTTGCTGTGTTTGTTGGAGAGGGAACATACAACCCCGCCCCTTCACACACACACTGTAAATGAACATACACACAAGTTCTCTCACATGCACAGAACTACATACATTCTTTATATACCAAATGTGATATACACACATACATTTGCTTGGCCATGTGTGCTTTTCCAACCTATTCTTCACAGAAATGCATGACTAATGCTAGGTAAATGGCAAGGGATATTTTGAGGCTTGGCGGTGACAGCTTTTTTCATGGGGCAGAGATGAATTCGCATAAAATGGGAACTCCAGCGGCATTCACTGCAGATATGAAAGCCTGCAGACTGGCTCCTGTTACACAATAGTCCTGAGGTGTGTTAGACAGGGAAGGAGAGAGAGCTGGGGTCCAAGGTTGTGTGTATGTGTGTGCTGGTACGTCTGTGTGTTTACACGTAGCAGTAAGTGTGATTGTGTGTGTTTCTGCATTTGTTTGTGTGTATGTCAGTATGTGTATGTGTGTCCGTGTTTGTGCATATGTGTATATATATATATAGAGTTGAAGTCGGAAGTTTATATAGACCTTAGCCAACTACATTTAAGCTCCGTTTTTCACAATTCCTGACATTTAATCCTAGTAAAAAATCCCTGTCTTAGGTCAGTTAGGATCACCACTTCATTTTAAGACTGTGAAATGTCAGAATAATAGTAGGGAGAATTATTTATTTCAGCTTTTATTTCTTTCATCACATTCCCAGTGGGTCAGAAGTTGACATACACTCAATTAGTATTTGGTAGCATTGCCTTTAAATTATTTAACTTGGGTCAAACATTTCAGGTAGCCTTCCACAAGCTTCCCACAATAAGTTGGGTGAATTGTGGCCCATTCCTCCTGACAGAGCTGGTGTAACTGAGTCAGGTTTGTAGGCCTTCTTGCTCACACACGCTTTTTCAGTTCTACCCACACATATTCTATGGGATTGAGGTCAGGGTTTTGTGATGGCCACTCCAATACCTTGAATTTGTTGTCTTTAGGCCATTTTGCCGCAACTTTGGAAGTATGCTTGGGGTCATTGTCCATTTGGAAGACCCATTTGCGACCAAGCTTTAACTTCTTGACTGATGTCTTGAGATATTGCTTCAATATATAAACATAATTTTCCATCCTCATGAAGCCATCTATTTTGTGAAGGGCACCAGTCCCTCCTGCAGCAAAGCACCCCCACAACATGATGCTGCCACCACCGTGCTTCACGGTTGGGATGGTGTTCTTCAGCTTGCAATCCTCCCGCTTTTTCCTCCAAATATAACAATGGTCATTATGCCCAATGAGTTCTATTTTTGTTTCAGCAGACCAGAGGACATTTCTCTAAAAAGTACGATCTTTGTCCTCGTGTGCAGTTGCAAACCGTAGTCTGGCTATTTTTATGGAGGTTTTGGAGCAGTGGCTTCTTCCTTGTGAGCGGCCTTTCAGGTTATGTGGATATAGGACTCGTTTTTCTGTGGATATAGATACTTTTGTACCTGTTTCCTCCAGCATCTTCACAAGGTCCTTTGCTGTTGTTCTGGGATTGATTTGCACTTTTCGCACCAAAGCACGTTCATCTCTAGGAGACAGAAAGCGTCTCCTTTCTGAGCAGTATGATGGCTGCATGGTGCCATGGTGTTTATACCTGCGTACTATTGTTTGTACAGATGAACGTGGTACCTTCAGGCTGTTGGAAATTGCTCCCAATGATGAGCCAGACTTGTGTACAAGAACAATGTTTTTCTGAGGTCTTGGCTGATTTCTTTTGATTTTCCCATGAGGTCAAGCAAGGAGGCACTGAGTTTGAAGGTAGGCCTTGAAATGCATCCACAGGTACACCTCCAATTGACTCAAATGATGCCAATTAGCCTATCAGAAGTTTCTAAAGCCATGACGTCATTTTCTGGAATTTTCCAAGCTGTTTAAACGCACAGTCAACTTAGTGTATGTAAACTTCTGACCCATTGTAATTGTGATACAGTGAATTATAAGTGAAATAATCTGTCTGTAAAAAATGACTTGTGTCATGCACAAAGTAGATGTCCTAACCGACTTGCCAAAACTATGTTTGTTAACAAGAAATGTGTGGAGTGGTTTAAAAACAAGTTTTAATGACTCCACCCTAAGTGTATGTAAACTTCCGACTTCAACTGTGTATATGTGTGTGTGTGTGTGTGTGTGTGTGTGTGTGTGTGTGTGTGTGTGTGTGTGTGTGTGCGTGCACGTATATATACTGTATGTGTGTGTATGCATTGAGGTGAGTCTGCAGTACAGTACTACAGCTGAGCTCTCCTGTAGGAGACTGATACATCATATGATTACTATTAACGGAGAGCAGGCATCATTGTGATTAAGTGGAGCTCAGGCTCCCTCCAGCAGCAACACATTCTGCTATCCCTTCCCACCAGCCCAGCCCACCCTGGCCCCGACCGTCCAGCCTGCCTCCACAGCATGACAACCCGCTTATGCCAGGGAGATAAGCGTTTCAAGCAAACCGGTAATTTCAAATTAGAAAAAAAAACCTCACATAAAATAAAAACTACAAGTTTCGCTCTTATCAGTCCTGTATCCCTCCCTTCCCTGCCAATCCCCCTAGCCGGAGCAAATTTGATTGGACCGGATAGGGATAGAATGGCAGCAGATAAGACCCAAACTGTCGCAAAAATGAGGCTGATGCAGGCTAGGATAAGGGAAACACGATTATGCTGGCAGGTTTCTTATACTAAACTCACAGCCACCCCAACCACCCCTTTCTCCTTTCCTCCCAATCCCCCCACCGTCCCTCCCTTTCTGTAAATGACCAGTCTGTAATCTCGCAGCGTACAGATCTTTCTCTCTCTCAGCCCTTAACATGGCTGTAATCACAAGCCCAGCACGTCAGATGGGTCCGGGCCGATAACACCACCGCCTCCGTGTGCGCTGAAGGGACATTTTTAACATCCTGTAATGGATTGTAATAGCCGAATAGCCAGTTTGGAAATAGTTGCGGTGTTTTTCCCTTCCTCTTTAACGTCTTTCGCACTTTCTTTAGCGTCTCCGAGCAGAGCCCTCACTAAAAGGTGATGGTGATCGTCACAGCTGTTTGGTGGCTTTTTAATGCCCCTCCATTGACTCTGAGTAAATAAGGGTGCTTGAAGAATGTGATTTGCGAATACTAAACTAGCTCTTCCAGTATACAGCAATGCCATATGCGGAGAGCTGTTCCCATGGCTAGAACATCTCCTCCTGGTAATAGTGGGGTATTCCTTCCCATTCCAAAGAGCATTCTGTCAAAGAGCATCATGTCGTATTATGATGACAGAGAGTAGTCCTGGCAATCTGCTACATGATGTTCACCTTGTATTCTTATGTGAACCACTGCCACGACAGCAGTGGCAGAGGCAGAGGCACGATCACTTTTATTAACTTTTAGTAAAAGCAGACTACTTTTTATGGTTCTTTAAAGGTGCAATGCAGCCCTTTTTCCCACATCGAATCATTTCTGAGTAACAATTCCCTTACTGTGATTGTTTTCAATTAAAATGGTCAAAAAGATACAAGAATTGCTTCTTAGCAAAGAGCAATTTTAAAGCAAGAATTTAGTTAGGACTGTCTGGGAGTGAGGAAAACTGAAAAATAGCTGTTATTGGCAGAGAGGTTTGGAAATCTCTTATTGGTCTATTAACTAATGAACCGTCTGCTGACATCACCAGGCAGGCCAAAACTCCATCCCACCAAAACAGGCTGTGAATTTCAGGCGGCCTTTTCAAACAGTTCTGACACTAAAAAGGGCATTATTATAATTTTCACAATTTCACAATATTAGTGTAGAAATAAATACAGTTGAAGTCGGAAGTTTACATACAGTTAGGTTGGAGTCATTAAAACTAGTTTTTCAACCACTCTACAAATTTCTTGTTAAGAAACTATAGTTTTGGCAAGTCGGTTAGGACATCTACTTTGTGCATGACACAAGTAATCTTTCCAACAATTGTTTACAGACAGATTATTTCACTTATAATTCACTGTATCACAATTCCAGTGGGTCAGAAGTGTACATACACTAAGTTGACTGTGCCTTTAAACAGCTTGGAAAATTAAAAAAAATGATGTAATGGCTTTAGAAGCATCTGATAGGCTAATTGACATAATTTGTGTCAATTGGAGGTGTACCTGTGGATGTATTTCAAGGCCTACCTTCAAACGCAGTGCCTCTTTGCTTGACATCATGGGAAAATCAAAAAAAATCAGCCAAGACCTCAGAAAACAAATTGTAGACCTCCACAAGTCTGGTTCAGTCTTGGGAGCAATTTCTAAACGCCTGAAGGTACCACATTCATATGTACAAACAATAGTACGCAAGTATAAACACCATGGGACCCCGCAGCCGTCATACTGCTCAGGAAGGAGACGTGTTCTGTCTCCTAGAGATGAACGTGCTTTGGTGCGAAAAGTGCAAATCAATCCCAGAACAACAGCAAAGGACCTTGTGAAGATGCTGGAGGAAACAGGTACAAAAGTATCTATATCCACAGTCAAACGAGTCCTATATAGACATAACCTGAAAGACCGCTCAGAAAGGAAGAAGCCACTGTTCCAAAACTGTCATAAAAAAGACAGACTACAGTTTGCAACTGCACATGGGGACAAAGATCGTACTTTTTGGAGAAATGTCCTCTGGTCTGATGAAACAAAAATAGAACTGTTTGGCCATAATGACCATCGTTATGTTTGGAGGAAAAAGGGGTAGGCCTGCAAGCCGAAGATCACCATCCCAACCATGTAGCTCGGGTGTGTCAGCATCATGTTGTGGAGGTGCTTTGCTGCAGGAGGGACTGGTGCACTTCACAAAATGGATGGCATCATGAGGACGGAAAATTATGTTGATATATTGAAGCAACATATCAAGACATCAGTCAGGAAGTTAAAGCTTGGTCGCAAATGGGTCTTCCAAATGGACATTGACCCCAAGCATACTTCCAAAGTTGTGGCAAAATGGCTTAAAGACAACAAAGTCAAGGTAATGGAGTGGCCTTCACAAAGCCCTGACCTCAATCCTATAGAAAAGGTGTGGGTAGAACTGAAAAAGTGTGTGCGGCGAGCAAGGAGGCCTACAAACCTGACTCAGTTACACCAGCTCTGTCAAAAGGAATGGGACAAAATTCACCCAACTTATTGTGGGAAGCTTGTGGAAGGCTACCTGAAACATTTGACCCAAGTTAAACAATTTAAAGGCAATGCTACCAAATGCTAATTGAGTGTATGTAGACTTCTGACCCACTGGGAATGTGATGAAGGAAATAAAAGCTGAAATAAATCATTCTCTCTACTATTCTTCTGACATTTTACATTCTTAAAATAAAATGGTGATCCTAACTGACCTAAGACAGGACATTTTTACTCGGATTAAATGTCAGGAATTGTTAAAAACTGAGTTTAAATGTATTTGGCTAAGGTGTATGTAAACTTCCAACTTCAACTGTATAGTGTAGTGTATAAAAAACAAAGGGAACACTTAAACAACACAATGTAACTCCAAGTCAATCACACTTCTGTGAAATCAAACTGTCCACTTAGGAGCAACACTGATTGACAATACATTTCACATGCTGTTGTGCAAATGGAATAGACAACAGGAAATTATAGGCAATTAGCAAGACACCCCCAATAAAGGTGTGGTTCTGCAGGTGGTGACCACAGACCACTTCTCAGTTCCTATGCATCCTGGCTGATGTTTTGGTCACTTTTGAATGCTGGCGGTGATTTCACTCTAGTGGTAGCATGAGACAGAGTCTACAACCCACACAAGTGGCTCAGGTAGTGCAGCTCATCCAGGATGGCACATCAATGCGAGCTGTGGCAAGAAGGTTTGCTGTGTCTGTCAGCGTAGTGTCCAGAGCATGGAGGCGCTACCAGGAGACAGGCCAGTACATCAGGAGACGTGGAGGAGGCCGTAGGATGGCAACAACCCAGCAGCAGGACCGCTACCTCCGCCTTTGTGCAAGGAGGAGCAGGAGGAGCACTGCCAGAGCCCTGCAAAAGGACCTCCAGCAGGCCACAAATGTGCATGTGTCTGCTCAAACGGTCAGAAACAGACTCCATGAGGGTGGTATGAGGGCCCGACGTCCACAGTTGGGGGTTGTGCTTACAGCCCAACACCGTGCAGGATGTTTGGCATTTGCCAGAGAACACCAAGATTGGCAAATTCGCCACTGGCGCCCTGTGCTCTTCACAGATGAAAGCAGGTTCACACTGAGCACATGTGACAGACGTGACAGAGTTTGGAGACGCCGTGGAGAACGTTCTGCTGCCTGCAACATCCTCCAGCATGACCGGTTTGGTGGTGGGTCAGTCATGGTGTGGGGTGGCATTTCTTTGGGGGGCCGCACAGCCCTCCATGTGCTCGCCAGAGGTAGCCTGACTGCCATTAGGTACGGAGATGAGATCCTCAGACCCCTTGTGAGACCATATGCTGGTGCGGTTGGCCCTGGGTTCCTCCTAATGCAAGACAATGCTAGACCTTATGTGGCTGGAGTGTGTCAGCAGTTCCTGCAAGAGGAAGGCATTGATGCTATGGACTGTTCCCTTTATTTTTTGGAGCAGTGTATATAAAACACAGGCAAATCACGTGTTTTACTGCACAGGGCCTTTAAGGACAGGCAGGGAAAGACCGGGGAGATAGGGACATCAAAACAGTGTGATTGTAGCACAAAAAACAGAAAGCGAGACAAGAAGATATAGAAAACAATGTTGATCGGTGGGGAACAAATAAATCCATCAGTAGCTGTGTTTGCCTGAGATGACTGAGTGGGGGTGTGAGTGGAGGGGTGGATGAGGAGCAGTCTCCTCCTCTCGGGTCGTGCTACATGCTGAGTTCTGCTGTTTCCTGTCCTCCAGCTGCTGAAGTGCTGTTAGGAGGTCCGGGTCACCCCCGCTGAGTGGTCCGTTGTCAGGGTGGGGCGCCCGCCGCCCGCCCGGCATTGTGAGCCCCCTGCGAAAAACATGTCGCCTGTATAATTAGTCAGAAAATGTGCTGCCTCCCTCATCCCCTACCAACATTTTCTCTTTTCTTTCCTCGGTCTCTCTCTTTCCAGCAGAGTGTGTGCTAATTAAGCGCTGCCATTAGGCACCATGTAATTGGCTTGAAAAGTAATGACAAGCAAGTTTATTTACAAGGCAATCAAAATAAAGAGAGCCTTTTGTGCTGATAATAATCATTTAGCACTACAGAAGTAATCTCACTGTCGTTCGTTTTGATGGACATGGGTTGAAATATATGTATTTATCAATTAATTATTCCATGTGTCAACACGACTCACTCCGCTGATGACCAGCCTTTTTCCTGTCTGCTGTTTAGGTTGTGTGCAAATACAAACATTTCCAGACAGCCCTGTTTTTGATAAATGGGAAAGATTGAGGCGAATCAAAGGAGACATGCTGAGTAGCTTTGTCGTCTTTTCTCGCCCCTCGTTCCTTCATTGTGCTAACGTACAATACTAGTTTGTCAGCTGAAATTCAGGGATCTGCTCAGTCGATGTGAGGGCTCAAAAGGAAGAGGCAGACATTGTGTTATTCCATCAATTTTCTTCCGGAGCTGACGGATGGAACGGGGCAGGAGGAGGATGGGGTGGTGGGCTGGGTTTAGAGAAGGAAATGTCTGTATACTTGGACTTCTCTGCCCTTCACTTTCCAGGCAACAGATGGAAACAGCGTATTAAGACACCCCAGAGTGACCCTGGGCACACCCTGGCACAGCTAGGTTTAGGAGGAGCAGGTGGGCATCTGTTCCATGTCCTTAATCGCGCTCGGTGCATGCCATCCCCATGGTGAGCTTGGCTATTTGTGTGTGCCGTGCCCACTTGGCTAGCCTGGTGGCCAGTCAGCTGGGGCAGAGAGGGGCCGTGCGGCAGGGCTCTCCAGATCTGTCCTGGCTCCGTATGGTGGGGGCTCAGGGGCCATTTAACTCCCCTCGTTAGGCCCTTGTCATTCCGTGTTAGTGGGTCTAAAGGCAGTAGCCCTTCACCCATAGAGGAGACACATATTGAGCGTTTCACAGTGGAGGGTGTTGGGGTCTGCATGGATTTTACTGTGGTGGGCTTACTGACTAGATTTTGGAGGCCCGTCACTGACTGGATCCATTAGGGCCTCCAAATTAACTCCTAGGCCAGGGCTATTCAACAGGCAGCCCGCGGGGCAGATTCAGCCCGTGTATCAATTTGGAAGACCTTTTGATACATTTTGAACATTAATTAAAAGAATCCCGCAAAAATCCGCGCAATAATCCGATGTTTTAGTTCCAAAAGGAGCTCTCATTCAATATTCTCCAATGGGAGATTCTGTTTTCTTGTAGTCCCACCCATTAATTGCTGTCAATCAATATCACCCAACATAACAGTTACAGCCAATCAGAGCTACTAACAGCGGCACAGGGTCTGTCTTCCCGCCTATCGGCTCTTTCACCGCAGATGAGATCACTACACTATACACCAGAGGTGAGTTAAAAACCCACCCCGGATTCAGTTATGGCTATCATAAAGTTTATCAACATCTAGCCTGCGTTATCGCTTGTTTCACAGTCTGCTGAGCATCATTATCTACTTTTACATAATGATGTTCGGTGGCCAAGCAAGGGGAATAATGCTCTCAAGAGAGCTACCTATGTGCGTTTAGGGAGGAGATATTTGCTTTTTTCCGCATTTGCCGCTACAAGAAAGCCAACACATATCTAGAGAGCAGTGGAGGCAGCTGAGGGGAGAACGGCTCATAATAATGGCTGGGAACCACGTGTTTGATCTATTTGATACCATTCCACTGATTCCGCTCCAGTCATTACCACGAGCCCGTCCTCCCCAATTAAGGTGCCACCAGCCTCCTGTGCTAGAGAAAATGCTTGATGACGAGTTCATATCAGAATTTTTTTTTTGTGTAAAATCTTCAATCAATTGAATGGAGTTAATTTGGGAATACAGGGGAGGGATAAAACAGTTATTGACATGATCGAAAAACGGACTTATCGTCAAAATACAAATATTTCCCCCTCTGATTTGAGGCCAAACAAAACGTTTCATTTCCATACGCTGCCGCAATTTTATTCAGTCATCATCAGCACAGATCACTCTCGTGATGTCTGAGTTTTTAGATCAAATGAAATCTAACTTTGCAATGAGAGTTTGATCAGATGAAGTCCCCACAGAGGTGGTGCAGTTTGCTTTAGTTACCCCTTCTCTGCTGATGCGGGGAGAGAGAGACTTTTCTGTGAAAGCTCGTCCACTGAGATATGCAATATGCATAATAGGTTTCAATGTGTAAAAAAAAAGGGGAAATAACGAAATGATAAAGACACTGAAAAGAGAACAGAATACTGAGATGTGCCAAGCAGAAAATATGTCCTGTGTGTAGATACAAACAAAAGAGGAAGCTATTTATGTAAAAATGGACAGGAGAGTAGAAATGAATGAATGTGATGCGGGTCAACTGTTTTACAAGTACACATGTTCCATTATTTAAACAATTTGATGCACATACTTAGGCTAACCCTAATGGACTTAAAATGAACTTTTAGCAACATTTAATTTGAATAAATGTGCTTCATAAGATTATATTGTGTTTGTGCATTGTTGGTTATGACGGTAGTCCCATGTAGAAAATGTCTGGTCTCCCTGTAAATACATTTTTCAAATCTGGCCCCCTTAAGAATGTAGTTGAATAGCCCTGCCCTAGGCCCTACCCACTAGAAACGTGTGTATGTGAGGCCTGAATACGTGAAAGCCTTATAAAGAAAATTCCCTGGTTGAGCAACTACAATATTGTAGTGGAGCAACTATTGCTCATTGCTTGTGCCTACATTTCTAGCAAATTCTTTCAGATCTACCCAAGTGAGTGGAGGGTATGTCTAAGGGTAGTTTCTGGACAGGTGTTACGTGTATCGTTGGTACTGCAGTGAGGTACTGGGAGCCCATTATAGGCCTGTAGTTTATAGGAACTCTCTGTACTCCATTAAAGACAGAACAACAGCGTTGACGTAAGTATGGAAGTCTAAGTGCCTAGCTGGCTGTTTCAGATCTAAACTGGACTTTATGGGTTTGGTAGAACGGCAATAAGAAAGGGCTTCCAAGATTCCCACAACCCTGCATGAATAAATTGTGATTTACACCAGTACTTATGTGGTTTAAATTACAATTTGAATTCTGCATAAATCTATCCGCGGGCTAAAAAAGGATCTAGAAAAAAATGAAACAAACAGAAAGAAAGTGAAATAGAAAGCGGTGCCCCTCCAGACTCAGTCCAACTTTAACAAGGGCTCCTTTTTCTCATTTCTATTCCTTCAGAGGTAAATGACCTCGGACAGCTGCCGCCGTGTTACAGAACCAATCAGATTCCTTCGCAGTGCGGCTGGCCTTTAAATATTGAGCAGCGCTCCATGGCAAACAGCCCTCAGTAAATATGATTGGCAGGCATGTTTCAAAGCCAAGCTAATTCCATTAAGCTATTGATCTGGCTCTCCTCTCCTCTCAGGCTCCTCTCATCTCACCCTGCTCCCTGCTCTGGCCACACTGTTTACTCTGGACCCAGGGCTCCGGCTGCTCCTTGGCCCCCACAACCTGCCAGTCTTCCAGCAGGATATTAAGGTTTCAGAAATCCCTGTACATGTTGGTGCAGCATCGGTAAACAAACTGGGCAGCCGCTGATGCACATGTTGTGAGACTAGCTGTTGTGATCAGATTTATCCAAATTCATCGATATAATAATATAAAATATTATTTTATACGTATTTGTAGTTACAGTACATACATCAATTATGTAACATTTCCTAAAAAAATATATAAATGTATTTTAAGCTCTCCACTAGACCATTTCACCACAATTTCATCATCATGATCCATACGTATGCATCTCCTTGCAGTATTTCCAATTATTCCAGGCTTTATTGCCATTCCATCCCAGTAACAGTACATTAGTAGCTCTCTCTCCTTGAGCATGGAGCTCCATTACTGTCAAACCAAGCAGGAGATTTGGTTGGAGAGGGATGGGCTCTGCCCTGGATGGGCTTTTTACTGTTGTTCCACTTTTACTTTACTGAGCAAATCATTTGCTTGACTGGCGCGCTGGTACCCCCTCTCACCACCTCCCTCTCCTATCCCACCCTCCCTCCGCCATCCCATCCCACAGATAGGTGGAGATGAGTGGGGTTTTTTGTGCCGATTCGCTGTTTCCAATGCCCTCATGGTCATGAGCAGAGTAGGAGGGCCAATAACTCACCGGAGCTCAGAGACTGGTGACCTGTGCAGCCACAGACAAATGTAATGACACCACTCCGGCTATTCAGCAGCACAGTCAGGAGTAGGCCTTATGGAACTGGAGGTATGTAGGGACTTGGAATTGTCCTAGTTTACAGTCGACCAAGAATCTTCTACAATTTTAAGCTTGAGTCAAGCATCTGCCTTTGTGTGTGTGTGTGTGTGTGTGTGTGTGTTTGTGTGTTTGTGTGTGGTACAGCCTGTGTGTGTGTCTCTCACACACTCAAGGATAAGGATGGTACAATATGAGTCTAATATAGAGTTCATTGTCTGGGCCCCTATATGCTTTGTGAGCTACATTAGAGCGTTGGATGACACGTTATGGACTGGAGAATGAAGTGCTGCTCAGGAAAGCAAGACCACATCCGCTCCCATTTCCTCCCCTCCTTCCACCCACATGAGTGGAGCTACTTGGAGTAACGAAGCAAACAATGTTTCCCCCGTGCATTGTGGCGCCCCCTGCTTTAAATGTGGGCCTGGTCGTCAGCAGTTAAACGCTTGATTGATGGCACAGAAGTGAGGACGATTGTGGGATATGCCAGCTCCAAATGACAAGCAATTACTCATTTTGTGTAATGAAAACCTTAACACCAATCATTGACGCTTTACCTCGCGCTAATGCGTGATGTGATATTATACATTCTCTCCATCAAGCTCTCCCCTGAGGGTGTCGGCTCAGACGTTTACTAAATAACATCATTTGTAATGGCTGAAGTGATGGCAAGACAGCAGAGCTAAGTGAGTGAGGGGAGGCAGGCGAGTGTTTTTTATTAAAGGCGATTCATAAGAAGAAGATCGGGGTTTCTGGAATGCCAGGCAGTGTGTTTACTGCCAGGCACCTGGACATCAGACCCATTAGGTTTCTCTGATTATCATTCCTAATGTTTGTGCTTCTTCTCTCCGCGGCTAATAAGAAGAGAAGGCCAACAGTGGGCCTCTGTCAGCGGCACTATCACTTGGCTAGGCGTTGCCATGGCAACAGGGAGTTAATTACGGTGGGTGTCTTGTGCTGTGGCCCTTTGATGTGGTGGCAGCCAGGAAGCATGGCCTGTATCCGTGCGGTTTGCCAGAGCTCCCTCTGAGGGATGAGATTGCAGCAGCTCGTTCTCTCCTCTCCCCTGCTCTGGCAAGACACTGCAATTACCCCCACACTCGTCTCCTCCTGCAAATCACTGTAATTATTCCCCCAGCTTGCATTTGCACATTGGCAACAGGTGCCATTTGAATATGAAGTTCCCTCCCCTCCACGCTTTTTAACACCCCTGCCTCGCTTCCCTCCCATGATGGCCACTTTCGCTGACAGTGAGAGACGCCAACCCTAAACTCGTATTCTGGTGGTGTTGATGGTAATTTGGTGTCCAGAGGTCTTAGTGTCAAGTGTAGCCGAGACACGGAACCACTCACACATTCAAAAGTATGGTAAGTTGTGTATGTGACAGCAATGGGGCGTGCGCTTTGCAGCACACGTGCTTGACATCAATCCATGGCATTAAATCAACTGTAATGAACGGGTCAGAGAGGACTCTTTGACTTCTAAATGGCCCGAACATTGTATCCAGATATTTAATCACGATTTCCCTGTCCTATATGCAGAACTGTCAGGATCAGCACAAAATATGCAGGAAAATGCAGCCTCTTTTAAATGAAATTCTGTAGAAAGTGTAGCAAAATGTTTTTTATTGTCACACACACCGGATAGGTGCAGTGAAATGTGTTGCTTTTCGGGGTCAGCCATAGTAGTAGGGTACCAATGGAGCAAATTAGGGTTAAGTGCCTTGCTTGAGGGCACATCAAAATAATTTTTACCTTGTTGGCTCAGGTATTTGAACCAACAATCTTTCGGCTACTGGCCCAACACGCTAACCGCTAGGCTACCTGTCGCCCTGCATGAAAGGACATCCGTTATTTAAATGTTATGTAAACATGTCAGCCGTCGGACCTATATCTGCATGCGCCAATACCTGAGCGCCAACCCTTTGAAAAGGAGCATATCTCTTAATTTCTATTTTTGTTAGGCCATCTGTGCAGGGTTCAGCTGGCCTTTCATAGCCCTCACCTGTCATGACACGAATACACCGGGGAAAACCCAAGTTCACTGGCTATTATGTAAAAACAGAGAGAGAACAAAGCAGCACTATGATAGCTTTCTAGCGTTCCAAGAGAACTAGGGAACTTTGCAGCGATAGAGAATATGGCAGTGGAATGAGACAACACAGCGAGACTAGGAGAGTGTGATGAGGCTGGTGTTTCATGTCTCCCCTGTCTCCATTTGGAGCGGATCTTGTCCCGAGGTAGTAGGATACAGAGTCTCCAGTCACACCCTTGTGTGAAACCCTTGTAAATGCACCATGTTAATGACGGGCCCCACATAATGCATGTGAATCATTTTGCTGGCTTTTAGTTTAATGCACGACAATCAGTAGAACAGGGCCTGTGGGGACCGATCAATATGCAGATAAACATATTGATGGTAGTGACTTTCTGGGAGTCCCCACTCTGTCTGTGTGCTGTTGCTGTTCAATGCTAGTGCTAATTACGGTGGACTTCTCCACTTCCTCAGGCGCAGAAATAGCCAGGGGATGACAAAGTGCTCCCCTCCCTGTCTCTTCTTCTTCTTGGGCACAATTCGTTTGACATGGGGAGCCATGTTCAAAGTTTAATACTGTTTGTTTTATATTCCTGCCTCATTTCCCTAGATAAAAATGTATGATGACATTCTCTACGTTCCATAAAATATTCATAAATGTCATTACTAATATCTTTCATAGATCAACTAAATTGATCCTTCTGTCTGCTTTTATCTCTGCTGCCCCACATGGATCCATTAGACAGGGACGGGAGAGGAGTGTGTGCTCTGCATGTGTGTATGGATATAGCCTCTGAATACAAACTCAGCAAAAAAAGAAACGCCCTCTCACTGTCGACTTATTTTCAGCAAACTTAACATGTGTAAATATTTGTATGAACATAACAAGATTCAACAACTGAGACATAAACTGAACAAGTTACACAGACATGTGACTAACAGAAATTGAATAATGTGTCCTTGAACAAAGGGAGGGGGGGGGGTCAAAATCAAAAGTAACAGTCAGTATCTGGTGTGGCCACCAGCTGCATTAAGTATTGTAGTGCATCTCCTCCTCATGGAATGTACTAGATTTGCAAGTTCTTGCTGTGAGATGTTACCCCACTCTTCCACCAAGGCACCTGCAAGTTCCCGGACATTTATGGGGGGAATGGCCCTAGCCCTCACCCTCCGAGCCAACAGGTTCCAGACGTGCTCAATGGGATTGAGATCTGGGCTCTTCGCTGGCCATGGCAGAGCACTGACATTCCTGTCTTGCAGGAAAACACGCACAAATCGAGCAGTATGGCTGGTGGCATTGTAATGCTGGAGGGTCATGTCAGGATGAGCCTGCAGGAAGGGTACCACATGAGGGAGGAGGATGTCTTCCCTGTAACGCACAGCGTTGAGATTGCCTGCAATGACAACAAGCTCAGTCCGATGATGCTGTGACACACCACCCCAGACCATGACGGACCCTCCACCTCCAAATTGATCCCGCTCCAGAGTACAGGCCTCGGTGTAACACTCATTCCTTCGACGATAAACGCGAATCCGACCATTACCCCTGGCGAGACAAAACCGCGACTCATCAGTGAAGAGCACTTTTTACCAGTCCTGTCTGGTCCAGCGACGGTGGGTTTGTGCCCGTAGACAACGTTGTTGCCGGTGATATCTGGTGAGGACCTTCCTTACAACAGGCCTACAAGCCCTCAGTCCAGCCTCTCTCAGCCTATTGCGGACAGTCTAAGGACTGATGGAGGTACTGTGCGTTCCTGGTGTAACTCGGGCAGTAGTTGTTACCATCCTGTACCTGTCCCACAGGTGTGATGTTCGGCTGTACCGATCCTGTGCAGATATTGTTACACGTGGTCTGCCACTACAAGGACGATCAGCTGTCCATCCTGTCTCCCTGTAGCGCGGTCTTAGGCGTCTCACAGTACGGACATTGCAATTTATTGCCCTGGCCACATCTGCAGTCCTCATGCCTCCTTGCAGCATGCCTAAGGCACGTTCACGCAGATGAGCAGGGACCCTGGGCATCTTTCTTTTGGTGTTTTTCAGAGTCAGTAGAAAGGCATCTCTAGTATCCTAAGTTTTCATAACTGTGACCTTAATTGCCTACCGTCTGTAAGCTGTTAGTGTCTTAATGACTGTTCCACAGGTGCATGTTCATTAATTGTTTATGGTTCATTGAACAAGCATAGGAAACAGTGTTTAAACCCTTTACAATGAAGATCTGTGAAGTTTTTTGGATTTTTATGAATTATCTTTGAAAGACATTATCTTTGAAAGACGTTTATTTTTTTGCTGAGTTTATATATACGCTACCGTTAAAAAGTTTGGGGTCACATAGAAATGTCCTTGTTTTCCAAAGAAAAGCACATTTTTTGTCCAGTAAAATAACATCAAATTGATCCGAAATACAGTATAGATATTGTTAATGTTGTAAATGATTATTGTAGCTGGAAACAGCAGATTTTTAATGGAATATCTACATAGGCGTATAGTGACCCATTATCAGCAACCATCACTCTTGTGTTCCAGTGGCACATTGTGTTAGTTATTCCAAGTTTATAATTTTTGCCATTATGTTAGCACAGCTGAAAACTGTTGTTCTGATTAAAGAAGCAATAAAACTGGCCTTCTTTAGACTAGTTGAGTATCTGGAACATCAGCAATTTGGGGTTCGATTACTGGCAAAAAATTGCTGTACCGGGGCTCAGTTGTGCACCAGGGCCTCCCACTCCTATTTGTATTCTGGTTAGAGACAGTTTGTGCTGTTCTGTGAAGGGAGTAGTACACAGCGTTTGTATGAGATCTTCAGTTTCTTGGCAATTTCTCGCATGGAATAGCCTTAGACCACATATGTCAGAGTCAAGGCCCGCGGGCCACATCCGGCCCGCAAGAAGGTTTTTTACGGCCCCTGGGATGATCTTGATTTATTATTAGAACCGGCCCGCAGCAAGCCGGCAGCCCGCAGATCTTTTACACGCACCAATACTACATTTCCCACAATGCAAAGGTGACGCACCGAGCAGTAGGCTGCTTCATTTCAATATTTATTGGCACAGCAGTCGTCAGCATCACAGTAAAATTAACTTTCAGATACCCATCAAAAATGGCAAAACGGAAGGTGGATACTGAGAACCGGGGGTTTCAAACAAGGTGGGAGTCGGAGTATATGTTCACGAAGGTAGCTGGAAAACCTGTGTGTCTTCTGTGTGGAGAAAGTGTGGCGGTACTGAAAGAGTATAATCTGAGACGACATTATGAAACGAAACACGCGGACAAAAACAAGAATATGGACATGGAACAAAGGCTACAAAAGGCAGAGGAATTAAAACGAGGCCTCAAATCTCGACAGGCTCTGTTCAAAAAAGCCAAATCACAAGGCCAGGCTGCTGTCAAGGCCAGTTTTATTTTGGCAGAAGAGATCGCTAAATCAGCCCGGCCATTTACGGAGGGGGATTTCATCAAAAACTGCATGATTAAAGTTTGTGACGAAGTTTGCCCAGAAAAAAGGCAACTCTTTTTAAATGTGAGTCTGAGCAGAAACACCATTGCCGAGAGAGTAGACCAGTTGTCCATCAATCTAAAAGAGCAGCTTGTGAAAAAGGGAAAAGATTTTATTGCATATTCCTTGGCTGTGGATGAGAGCACCGACATTTCTGACATTGCCCAGTTGTCAATTTTCATCCGCGGAGTGGACTCCAACCTAAGCGTGACAGAGGAGTTTTTGGCTTTACGTCCTATGCATGGCACAACTACGGGGCATGATTTGTATGAAGAGGTGTCAAGATGTGTAAATGAGATGGAGCTGCCTTGGGAAAAACTCGTGGGTTTGACAACCGACGGAGCACCTGCGATGTGTGGACACAGGAGCGGACTGGTGGCGAAGATACGGGAAAAGATGCAAGAGGAAAACGCGACAGGTGAGCTGACAGCTTATCATTGTATCATACACCAGGAAGCGTTGTGCGGTAAAGCCTTGAAAATGGAGCATGTAATGAGCATCATCACGCGCACAGTTAACTTTATCAGAGCCAAAGGTTTGAATCACCGCCAGTTCAAGGCATTTCTGACGGAGTTAGAAACGGAGCATGGTGATTTGCCTTATCACACAGAGGTGCGATGGCTAAGCCAGGGAAAGGTGCTTCAAAGATGTTTCGAGCTTCGTGAGGAGATTTGTCTGTTCTTGGACAGCAAAGGGAAAGACACAACACAACTCCGAGACGAAATGTTTCTGTGTGAAATGGCTTTTCTGTGTGACATTACGAGTCATCTGAATGCAATAAACTTGCAGCTGCAGGGTCGGGATCGTGTCATCTCTGATATGTACAGTACAGTGAAGGCATTTAAAACCAAACTGACTCTGTGGGAGACGCAGATGCGGAAAGAAAATTTGAGCCACTTTCCCAGCTGCCAGACCATGAAAGAGAAGCTCTCTACCAGTGCGTTCCCGAGCACACAGTTGGCTGATAAAATAGGTATGCTTGCCGCTGACTTTCGACGCCGATTTGCTGACTTTGAAGCACAAAAAAGCAGGTTGGAACTGCTCGGTAACCCATTTGCTGTTGACGTGGAAAGCTCACCACCAAACCTCCAAATGGAGTTGATTGACCTCCAATGCAATGATGCACTGAGGGCAAAATATGCGGCAGTGGGTGCTGCGGAGTTCGCCCGTTTCCTCCCCGGCACAATGCCCCAGCTGCGCATCCAGGCTGCTCAAACGTTGTCTATGTTTGGCAGCACATACCTGTGTGAACAACTGTTTTCTTTGATGAACCTGAACAAAACATCACACAGAAGTCGACTTACTGCTGAACACCTCCACTCAATTCTGAGGATTTCTTCAGCTCAGAGCCTTACCCCGAACATTGATGAACTTGTGGAAAAGATGGGACACCACCAAGTATCACCCTCAACCTCAAACAAGTGAACATTACTGTGCAATCACATATTTAGAGTTTTTACTCAGTTCAAGTTTAAAAGTTAAAATTTAATATTTGTTTTCACTGCATGTTACTTCTCCTTAAACAAAGTGTTGTTTTTGATTAATAGATTTTTGCACTTTATTTTTTTGTATTTCAATCCAATTATATTTTAAAAATATTTCAGTTGAGTGGATGATAGAAAATTGCTATTATTGTTTTTTCTTTGAAGTAAATTTAGCCCACTTTTGCTAAAATAGAAAATCTAGTCTACTGATGGTGCCTTGAATACCGGTTTCTTTCATTTAATGTTCATGTTATGGGGATATTTATATAAAGGAAATTTGTCTTTTGTGTCTGTTGAAAATTAAAGATTACTGACAGAGCCATAAGAAAATATTGCTTTATTTATCTGATCATATTGTAATATATTTGTTAGGTTTTCAGTAGGTTCAATTAGGTTCACTAGACTATATGCGTCATTTAAAAATTTTTCAATGAACATTCGAACAGTCCGGCCCTCGTCTTGTAGCTGATTTTTTTATTTGGCCCTCCGTCCATTTGACTTTGACACCCCTGCCTTAGACCACTGCCTTAGACCACTGCGACACTCAGGAGTGTAAATGTAGAGTGTGTGAGTGCAGGAGGAGATGTACTGCCAATGGGTCTAGGAGATGTTAAACCACAATGCACCACACCTGAATCTGTTCCATTTCCGTCCAAAGGATTGTGATGCACTTTAGCTCTTCTTGATGTGTCTCCATGGGCCTGGACATATTTCTCATATTTCTCCTGCTCTGCGTTGATGAATCTGCTCCGACTCATTTCCTACTGAGGAGCAGGTGTGGGATTCACCTGTTCCAGAGCTGGCCCTATCCTGGGCCCTATCCTGCTCTTTAATATAGAATATAGTGCCTCTCACTCACTGTATTCCCCATGAACATTTTCAATGTCCCATGAAACATTCAGAGCCTAATTTCACTCTAATTTTGCCGTGCGTCAAGGTGGGATTAGGGGAGAAGTCCTAAATTACGGCGTGGTCTCCTCTCTGTTTTTTTTCTGCGTGTATGCAGGACATTAATAGTGCTAAACCGGGGATTCTTTTTGACAGATCGCGCCGTTAAATACATTTTTGTCTCCCGTTGCCAAGTTACTCATATTATAGTTGGAGGATTTTATGGTCCCTTTTTATTCAATGCAATTTTTCCCACGTGACACAATTATGCTGACATGTAGCAAAAAGTTAAAGGTCTTTGTCTGTAAAATGTATCTAAGGGAAGGGCTTGAAAAGGCCTGATTAAAATGACAACAATTTGTTGTATTCTCCGTTCCCTCCTTAATTTGCAGGTTGTCTAGTTTAATAACAGGCATCTCTTTGGCGTGTCCTTTGGTCAGAGATTCTCTTTCTTCCTGTCTGGGTCCTGACAGAGAGATGAAGGATGAAATGGAGATTGTGACTGATGCAATTACTGTGCTGCTGATTGAAGGAGAGGCCAAATGATCACAGGAGTGATTGGGCTTTGTCTGAACCCAGAGCACACCATTCTCTGATTAAAGTGTCAGAGGTGTCGGTGTGTGTGTTGTGTGTGTGCGCGATTTATCCAGGGGATTGAGGAGGGATTGAATGATAGTGGAAAAACTAAACTCTGTGTCCTCATCGACCTTACTGAGTGGAAAGTAATGGCCCTTGTACTATTGTAACCTAATGCCAAGACCATACATTTTGTTATAGGAAAACCCCATTTCTTTGTGATAATGTATTTGCATTGCAAAGTTTAACAGCTCTCTCTATTTAGTATTACATTATGTAGCACCGTGAAGGTCTCTCTCTCTGTCTCTCTCTCTCACACACACACACATCACTCTTCAAACAACTCTTGTTGAGCCGAGCCCCAACTTCAAACATACATTTTAAAGAAACCGAAACTATCTGGTGTGAAAAAAAGCCCCTGAGTCTTATTTGCCCAGCATCACCTCTCTCCCCTCCCCCTCAAAAAGGTTGTTTGTTTATCATCATTGGAGCACACTCGCTCCAGGTTGTTGCATCAGTGTTGCAGTGCTGAGCGAGGCATAGGCCTGTGCAGTGCTGTGCAGTGTGTTGTTGGTTCAGCTCTGATTTCTCCAGTTAGCAGATCCCCATGGCTAGTCCCTTGAGCCCCAGTCAGTCAGTGTAGTGCAGAGCAGATGCTGTAGCACAGCTAGTGAGGTAACACAGAAATCGCTCCACATAGCTGAGATATCTCTCGTTAACTGCTCCCTGGATTGGACTGACATTAAAGGATTCAATCTCTCTCAGCAGGAACAGATCCCTCCGTCCTTCCCTCCTCTACTCTCCTCCGTCCTTCCCTTCTCTACTCTCCTCCCTCCATCCCTCCACCTGCTCCTGTTCTTCTTCTCCAGATTGTAATACAAGGCCTTTGAATAATTACACATTAAAGTCCTCCAGAGCGGCCGACTGGGAAGTCCGGACTTGGAAAGTTAACCCTTTCCTCCCTGTACTATAAATCATCTTGAAAGCATCTTACTACGCTGGTCCCAGCCGGCATTCCTGCCTCCCGGCACAAAGCTCCTGTACTGCTATAATCGCTGCCTGGAAAACAGCTATCCAGAGACATAGAGCAAAATACCCTGGTCCAGAGCTCATCAGGTTGAACTGAAAGGGGAATCTGTCTACGTTTGTTTAGTAAGTGTCCAAAGCACTTCCCTGTTACCTATATAGTGCACTTTTGACCCAAGCTGGCACCCTATTCCCTATATAGTGCATTAATTGATCAGGGCCCAGCCAGTGCCTCTAAAGTAAAGTTTTCAGTACAGTTGGCTTGTTGAATTCAGGGTTATGTTGAATTGGAGGAAATGGTAAAGGGAGAGTTTCGACACAACAGAGCCTGTGGAGCTGTCCACTAACCGGTGGTGCTGAAGCCCAGCAGCCCTCAGCAAGAGATGCAGCAGTAATGTATGGTATAGGATAAGCTGCAATATGAATAATTCCTCATATGCGCTTATTAACACCAATCAAGTTCAAAGAATTTCAAGTGAGCATGACTAATGTTTTAGTCAGGGTTAGTGCTTTGCAACTACTTTCCTAACGTATACCTTCAATATTATAGCATACAAGACTTTTATATGTGTGTTTACCGTAACAGCAGTGAACTAAAACTAACACTCAGTCCACACACAAACAGTTTTTATCTCAGATTATGTGGAACACTTCTCACTAGTGGGAGAGGGTGCTAGCGAGCATCAAGAGGCAAGTTGTACTTTTCACCATCTCCGCGTGCCAAGTGTAGGTTGACTTGGATGCAGGCACAGGGATCTGGCTCTGCACAGGCTGCTCTGTAATGTATGTATGGAGGAGGAAGAAAACCCAGGCACAGCTTGACTCCTGATAATGCAGATGGCGCTGGTGGTATATGGGGGTTATGTGCACACTGAATGCCAGTGAATATGTACGTGTTTAAAGCATATTGGCGTGGTGGTGGGAGGCTTCTGAATGAGGCTGCTGGTGGCTTTATCCCAGCACAGAGCTGAGCATGAGGGTAGGGGGAGAGGGGAGGTGGAACGTCCATTCTGTCTTTCTGTCTGTTCGCATACACACCGAATAAGAGTGCATATTCACACACACAGACGAAACACGCAAGAATGCATGTGCAAGTTACTATGATGTTACGGTTTCGTAAACCTCAGAACAAACACACAGTGTAACACACCACCGTAACATTGTGCAAACATGTGCTAGCACACTTCAGATATGACCTACTTATAGAAACCGACACACTCCCCAACCACAACATGATCAATCATACCGCACCGCTTCACCATGAGATGGTTGGTTGCAACAGCAAATACAGTATTTTGTTGACGTGAGGTTTGTGTTTCTGTCTGAAACGTTGCCTTGAGAGGGGGCAAAATAATTAAGTAGTATTTTAAATCATGCTGTCAGTTACTAGCTACTTATTATTCATTCTCTTCAAATGAGCGTGACTAAGTGTGGTATCCACCCTGGAAATAAATATTCACTGTTGAATTTCCTATTCTTCAACCCCGACTAGGCAGCTCTTCTCTATTTCCGTGTATAAAACTGTATTTCAGCCCTACAGTGTCAGACAATACTTACCAGTACATATTTATACTGTACAAGGCCACAAATAATCAGACTTTCTCCTTTGCTCTCTTCTCTCTGTGTTTCTCTCCTCCATGCTACGCCTCTGGTGCTGCTCCGACTCAGGTAAGAAATGGTTCTATCATTCAACCAATCAATAGCAATATGGTCCTTCGCTAGCTATAGCCTGACACCATGCCTGCATGCGGAGATTTAGATGTGCGCAAATTGCGGCAATAACATTTTACTCCGACATAAACAACATTATCAGAGGCCCGGTGGGTAGCATCGTGAGTCCCCTCCCTGTGCATCCTTTGTTTGGATCCTTTATCAAGACTGATCTTCCTCTGGTAATCAAACCTATTTGACAAGTTGGGAGCGCGGAGAGCTAAAGATGCTCGCTCACGGAAAACAGCTTAGGCTCCCACTGCTGGGGCTCCTCAGCCCTTAACGGCGCGCCACACCGCCTCACACCGCACCGCCAACACCGCACGCAGGCAGCCCTCCTGTGACAGGCCCCAATTTATGACAAATGGCTGAGCGCAGAGCAGGCTAACTGGGAGGTAATGGCCACTGGCTCATTAATAGGCTGGGTCACCGTGGGCCTGGGCCCGCATGGGCCTGCCTCTATCACCCCTCCTTTCCTCCAAGAGAGAGAGAAAGAGAGAGAGGAGAGAGACACACATACAGACAGACTTTTCTTCCTCTCCTCATGAGGCCTGGGATGACTCAAATACTGATGTGCTCCTTCCTCCCAGACATGCTTCCTTGTTGTTATTTGATTGCAGCTCCAATGATCTGGTCAAGATGGATCTGAGGGGTCTCCTAAATAGACCCTGACCTCTAACCTCATGCCCTTGGCCCTGGGGTGACTGAGAGATAGAGCCCGTGATAATCCCCACGGCAACACCTTTATTCCACTTTAATTGCCATTGCTATCCAATCAAAATATTATTTATTGACGCTCTGGGACGTCCCAACTATACCCTGGACACCTCTTCTCCCAACAATCAATAGGCAGGCTCAGCATTCCTTGTCTCTTCCTCCCTCTCTCCTTCTTTCTCTGTCCAGACTCCTTAACAAAGGGCTCTCGGAGGGCCCAGGCCCAAACTGCTGGCCCTGTCTTTCTATTAATAAATGGCATTAAGCACCTGGCCCTTGAGGGACTATTCATTTTTAAGATGAACTACCTTAAAGTACAACACAATACCGTCTAATTTTTACTGCAACCTCATTACTGTTCAGGGTGACTCTAGACTCATCTCTTACCACCCCCCCACCCCCCCTCCATCTCTGCCTCTTCCACTTACTCCTCTATTTCACTGTCCAAGCACACACAGCATCTCACTGCTGAAGGCGCAATCAATAGCTAAACAAGAAAAATGATTCTGATGATGTTGGCCAAGAAGTCCCATTTTAGATAGATTTCTAATTTTCTAAAACTACCATCGACACGATGGCCTTTGAATGGCCCGATTTCCAATTCCCAGCTCTTAAACCAGTGAAGTAATCATTATAATACATCTAAGACGTTGCATTAAAGCGTGTTATACTGGGGTAATTACCATCTATTAATCTGCCTTATTGTGGAGTGGCATGCCACGCAGGCAGCGCCATGGGCTTTCACATTCAGCAATTACTGTTCTAGACCTGACTCCTATTACTGTTCTAGACCGGACTCCTATTACTGTTCTAGACCTGACTCCTATCACTGTTCTAGAACCTGACTCCTATTACTGTTCTAGACCTGACTCCTATTACTGTTCTAGACCTGACTCCTATTACTGTTCTAGACCTGACTCCTATCACTGTTCTAGAACCTGACTCCTATTACTGTTCTAGACCTGACTCCTATTACTGTTCTAGACCTGACTCCTATTACTGTTCTAGGACCTGACTCCTATTACTGTTCTAGGACCTGATTCCTATTACTATTCTAGACCTGACTCCTATTACTGTTCTAGACCTATTACTGTTCTAGACCTGACTCCTTTTACTGTTCTAAACCTTGACTCCTATTACTGTTCTAGACCTTGACTCCTATTACTGTTCTAGACCTGACTCCTATTACTGTTCTAGACCTGACTCCTATCACTGTTCTAGAACCTGACTCCTATTACTGTTCTAGAACTTGACTCCTATTACTGTTCTAGACCTGACTCCTATTACTGTTCTAGACCTTGACTCCTATTACTGTTCTAGACCTTGACTCCTATTACTGTTCTAGGACCTGACTCCTATTACTGTTCTAGACCTGACTCCTATTACTGTTCTAGACCTGACTCCTATTACTGTTCTAGACCTGACTCCTATTACTGTTCTAGACCTGACTCCTATTACTGTTCTAGAACTTGACTCCTATTACTATTCTAGACCTGACTCCTATTACTGTTCTAGACCTATTACTGTTCTAGACCTGACTCCTATTACTGTTCTAGACCTTGATTCCTATTACTGTTCTAGACCTTGACACCTATTACTGTTCTAGACCTGACTCCTATTACTGTTCTAGACCTGACTCCTATTACTGTTCTAGACCTGACTCCTATTACTGTTCTAGACCTATTACTGTTCTAGACCTGACTCCTATTACTGTTCTAGACCTTGACTCCTATTACTGTTCTAGACCTATTACTGTTCTAGACCTGACTCCTATTACTGTTCTAGACCTGACTCCTATTACTGTTTTAGGACCTGACTCATATTATTGTTCTAGGACCTGACTCCTATTACTGTTCTAGACCTTGACTCCTATTACTGTTCTAGACCTTGACTCCTATTACTGTTCTAGACCTGACTCCTATTACTGTTCTAGACCTGACTCCTATTACTGTTCTAGACCTGACTCCTATTACTGTTCTAGACCTTGACTCCTATTACTGTTCTAGACCTGACTCCTATTACTGTTCGAGACCTGACTCCTATTACTGTTCGAGACCTGACTCCTATTACTGTTCTGGAACTTGACTCCTATTACTGTTCTAGACCTGACTCCTATTACTGTTCTAGACCTGACTCCTATTACTGTTCTAGACCTGACTCCTATTACTGTTCTAGACCTGACTCCTATTACTGTTCTAGACCTGACTCCTATTACTGTTCTAGAACCTGACTCCTATTACTGTTCTAGGACCTGACTCCTATTACTGTTCTAGACCTGACTCCTATTACTGTTATAGAACTTGACTCCTATTACTGTTCTAGCCCTGACTCCTATTGCTGTTCTAGAACCTGACTCCTATTACTGTTCTAGGACCTGACTCCAATTACTGTTCTAGACCTGACTCCTATTACTGTTCTAGAACTTGACTCCTATTACTGTTCTAGACCTGACTCCTATTACTGTTCTAGACCTATTACTGTTCTAGACCTGACTCCTATTACTGTTCTAGACCTTGACTCCTATTACTGTTCTAGACCTTGACACCTATTACTGTTCTAGACCTGACTCCTATTACTGTTCTAGACCTGACTCCTATTACTGTTCTAGACCTGACCCCTATTACTGTTCTAGACCTATTACTGTTCTAGACCTGACTCCTATTACTGTTCTAGACCTTGACTCCTATTACTGTTCTAGACCTATTACTGTTCTAGACCTGACTCCTATTACTGTTCTAGGACCTGACTCCTATTATTGTTCTAGGACCTGACTCCTATTACTGTTCTAGACCTTGACTCCTATTACTGTTCTAGACCTTGACTCCTATTACTGTTCTAGACCTGACTCCTATTACTGTTCTAGACCTGACTCCTATTACTGTTCTAGACCTTGACTCCTATTACTGTTCTAGACCTTGACTCCTATTACTGTTCTAGACCTGACTCCTATTACTGTTCTAGACCTGACTCCTATTACTGTTCGAGACCTGACTCCTATTACTGTTCTAGACCTGACTCCTATTAGTGTTCTAGACCTGACTCCTATTACTGTTCTAGACCTGACTCCTATTACTGTTCTAGAACCTGACTCCTATTACTGTTCTAGGACCTGACTCCTATTACTGTTCTAGACCTGACTCCTATTACTGTTATAGAACTTGACTCCTATTACTGTTCTAGCCCTGACTCCTATTGCTGTTCTAGAACCTGACTCCTATTACTGTTCTAGGACCTGACTACTATTACTGTTCTAGACCTGACTACTATTACTATTCTAGGACCTGACTACTATTGCTGTTCTAGACCTGACTCCAATTACTGTTCTAGAACCTGACTACTATTACTGTTCTAGACCTGACTCCTATTGCTGTTCTAGAACTTGACTCCTATTATTGTTCTAGACCTGACTCCTATTACTGTTCTAGACCTGACTCCAATTACTGTTCTAGACCTATTACTGTTCTAGACCTTGACTCCTATTACTGTTCTAGACCCGACTCCTATTACTGTTCTAGACCCGACTCCTATTACTGTTCTAGACCCGACTCCTATTACTGTTCTAGACCCGACTCCTATTACTGTTCTAGACCCGACTCCTATTACTGTTCTACACCTGACTCCTATTACTGTTCTACACCTGACTCCTATTACTGTTCTAGACCTGACTCCTATTACTGTTCTAGACCTGACTCCTGTTACTGTTCTAGACCTGACTCCTGTTACTGTTCTAGATCTGACTCCTATTACTGTTCTAGACCTGACTCCTATTACTGTTCTAGACCTGACTCCTATTACTGTTCTAGACCTGACTCCTATTACTGTTCTACACCTGACTCCTATTACTGTTCTAGACCTGACTCCTATTACTGTTCTAGACCTGACTCCTATTACTGTTCTAGACCTGACTCCTATTACTGTTCTACACCTGACTCCTATTACTGTTCTAGACCTGACTCCTATTACTGTTCTACACCTGACTCCTATTACTGTTCTAGACCTGACTCCTATTACTGTTCTAGACCTGACTCCTATTACTGTTCTAGACCTGACTCCTATTACTTTTCTAGATCTGACTCCTGTTACTGTTCTAGACCTGACTCCTATTACTGTTTTAGAACTTGACTCCTATTACTGTTCTAGACCTGACTCCTATTACTGTTCTAGACCTGACTCCTATTACTGTTCTAGACCTGACTCCTATTACGGTTCTAGACCTGACTCCTATTACTGTTCTAGACCTGACTCCTATTACTGTTCTAGAACCTGACTCCTATTACTGTTCTAGAACCTGACTCCTATTACTGTTCTAGACCTGACTCCTATTACTGTTCTAGACCTGACTCCTATTACTGTTCTAGACCTGACTCCTATTACTGTTCTAGACCTGACTCCTATTACTGTTCTAGACCTGACTCCTATTACTGTTCTAGAACCTGACTCCTATTACTGTTCTAGAACCTGACTCCTATTACTGTTCTAGACCTGACTCCTATTACTGTTCTAGACCTGACTCCTATTACTGTTCTAGACCTGACTCCTATTACTGTTCTAGACCTTGACTCCTATTACTGTTCTAGACCTTGACTCCTATTACTGTTCTAGACCTGACTCCTATTACTGTTCTAGACCTGACTCCTATTACTGTTCTAGAACTTGACTCCTATTACTGTTCTAGACCTGACTCCTATTACTGTTCTAGACCTGACTCCTATTACTGTTCTAGATCTGACTCCTATTACTGTTGTAGATCTTGACTCCTATTACTGTTCTAGACCTGACTCCTATTGCTGTTCTAGAACCTGACTCCTATTACTGTTCTAGGACCTGACTCCTATTACTGTTCTAGACCTGACTCCTATTACTGTTCTATACCTGACTCCTATCACTGTTCTAGACCTGACTCCTATCACTGTTCTAGACCTGACTCATATCACTGTTCTAGACCTGACTCCTATCACTGTTCTATACCTGACTCATATTACTGTTCTAGAACCTGACTCCTATTACTGTTCTAGACCTGACTCCTATTACTGTTCTAGACCTGACTCCTATCACTGTTCTAGACCTGTCTCCTATCACTGTTCTAGACCTGACTCCTATCACTGTTCTAGACCTGACTCCTATCACTGTTCTAGACCTGACTCCTATTACTGTTCTAGACCTGACTCCTATTACTTTTCTAGACCTGACTCATATCACTGTTCTAGACCTGACTCCTATTACTGTTCTAGAACCTGACTCCTATTACTGTTCTAGACCTGATTCCTATTACTTTTCTAGACCTGACTCCTATCACTGTTTCTGTATGTATTGTATCTATCTGCACAATAAGCTGGCCAACCATGTCAACCCTGTTCCCTGGTCAGCTGAATGGCCCTGCTTTCTCTTTTTCAAATGACTATCCCATTGAATATAATACACACAATACCCATCTCTATGCAGATCGCTGCATGCAGATAAAGAAACGCAGAAGCAACATTTTGATTGGCTCTCATTTGCCACTATACATTATTTTTGGACTTTTCCTTTTCATATTATTTGGGGGTTTTCTGCAGGAGATGAATCAGAAAGGATTCATGGAATTGTACACACCCTATCTTCCTCTGCGCCTGAATATCAAAATATTTGTTCCTGAATTAGGTTTGTTTTAGAATCCTGGTGAATGGGTGTTGGGGAGGGGAAGGTTTGAAGTTCTGGATGAACAACCTCATTATCCTTCCCCCAGCGTGCAGTTATTCCCTATGAAGTGGAGATAAAAGGACGTGAAAAACTGAGCAAGGAGAAATACAAAAAAAAAAGGGAGGGAAAAAAGGCATGAAAGAAAAGAAGGTAAGCTGGGAACGAAGGGAGGAAGGAATGAAGGAAAGGTACCATGTGTAAATAAAATAAGAGAATCATGTATTGAGAGAGAGAGAGAATTACTGGGAGATAGCAACTGCACTGGTGTGACTGGTTTTATCGGCACTGGGAACTGGCGAAGTCCCCGCTGCTCTCTGTGAAGTCCTCAAGACAATTTCAAATTAATCTCAGCTGATATGGGTCATTTTAATTAAAAGCTGAATGTTTTAGCCTTTATTATGTTCTTACGTTTCAGTCTTTTTTCATTTCTTGCCCTCTTTCTTCTGTTTCATTCTCATTTTATCTCGCCCTGCAACTTGTAATCTGATAAAGAGCTGAGCAGGAGGAGAGGAGGAGGAGAGGGGGAGCGAGTGGGTGAATAAGGTGTCCAAGGATGGGGAACGGGTTTCATTTTGACAGACTTTGTGCTGCGAATCACAGCCTTCGCCCTGTGAGCAATGGGTTTAATTCTGGCCTCGACAGCAGTGTCCACACAAGGTGTTGTGGAGCAGATATTTGAATCCGTCATGCGTACGTGCACCCCTAACATCCCCAGAGAAACACAACCCTTTGTTTTACGTTTTTCAGAAGAAAAGTGGATCAAGTAAGCATTGTTCAGGTGAAATGAATTCAAAGCTACGCCAATCTCACTCACACACACACACACACACACACACACACACACACATACACGCTCTCTCAAATATATGTGAAAATACACCCACACACAAACTCTATAGAAATCCCTTCATCTTACTTCACATGCATGTACACAAGTTAACACATTGTTACACATCCACCCCCAGTACACACACACACACACACACACCTCCCCATCTTCTCGTCCCATCATGCATGTGTTTGTGTTTACGATGCGTTGTGGCCCGGCTCCCATCCCTCTGTGGAGTGCAGTCGTGGCCCAGTGTGCAGCAGCATGAAAGCAGCTGCCAAACGTGTCTTTGAAGAGGACTTCAGAGACGCCAGTGTGCACGTGTCTGCAGCCGGCTGACGTACACCCCCCCCGGCGTTACACGCACGCACACACACACACACCACACGTACATGCACATACACACATATACTTACACATGCACACTCATACAGGCTCATACAGACTCCCCTCGGAATGACAGTCACATCTCTCCCCACTCTGTCACTCTTCAAAGAGCGGGGGCCACTGATTCTCTCTGTCTTTGCTTGGAGTGATGTACTCACTGAAGGTACTCACTCTATTGAATACTGATCTACTGGAGCGTACTCATCTGGTTTTTCTGGTGTATGTCACTCATAAGTTATCTGCATGAATCGTCAGCCAGCTTGATTCCAGTGGTGTGGCTAAAGTTGGCATGATTCTATAGCATAATGTTAGCTACTTTAAATAATATTGCTGCATAAACAAAAATAAATGAAACAAAAAAAAGACCATCTGATAATCTACATTTGGAGTGACAAGTAGAGAGTTTAAAGACACCCTGAAAGCAGAACAACATTCCACACATCTAATATTTTGACTAAATAACCCATCACTTGATGTCTGACATTTGATGTGGTCCACACTTATATACAATCCGGATATTATGAAGATGAAACGGCATTGGTTTTGAACTCATATCCAAGATGGCTGCTCAAAAGGATTCCCCTAGCGGGGGGGGGCACCAGAGGGATGGGGAGCACTCTGTAATGAAACAGTAGTCGTTTAAGGCTCTGCTGTAACTGGAGAACTATTGCTTTCATTATTTCTGAAGCTCTGCGCATCAAGCCTATATTTTACCAAGACAAATTCTATGTCAGAATGCGGCACACGAGTGCTACTGTGAATAGTAATGACTTTACAATACAGTAGAGTAGCCTATTGTTGAATTCACTAACTGTAGATGAATGCACCAACTGTACGTTTCTCAGGAGTGTCTTCTAAAAGCTAAATGACTCAAGTGTAATGAAATGTAAATGATGGTCTTAGCAGCCACACTTTAATTGTCCTAATGAAGTCAACCCTGCCTGACCTCAACACAAGGCCCTGCGTCCTGACTCCATGACGCTTTTATAGACCTGAGTTATGGCCTTCTCTACGGGGGTGGGGGGGAGGGGGAGAGAGGTGTAGACATGGAGAGAGCAGGGAGGGAGGAAGTGGAGGGAGACAGAAAAGCGATAGAGGGAGAGAAAGAGAGAAAAGAGGGACAGATAGAGGATGGGATGGAGAGAGCGAGAGAGAGGTCCTGTAAATCAGAGGTATAATAAAAGTGAAAGAATGTCAATGTTTTTATGAATATTGAATATTGCAAAAACACATTTTTGAATTACATATCTACAGTATAAAATAGGAGAATATCTTCTGTCTAATGATGTCAACTTTATTTCTGAACCCCTGATATTGAGCATATTGCACTCATTGTAGTCAATTACATTGAAGCCAATTCATTGGATTATCTGACATAGGCTTTGAAAAAACACCCACGAATAGGCCAGCAGTGCGACAAGTACTGGCTGCTGGTAAGCTTTCTCGTCTTGGACATTCATTTTGGTCAACATAATGGCTAACCTTTCTTCAACCAACTAAACAGCTGCTCTTAGAGAAAATGTGTTTGAAGTTCAAATGAAATTTGTGTCGTAAACAACAGGTGTAGACTGACAGTGAAATGTTTACTTACGGGCCCTTCCCAACAATGCAGAGACAAATAAAATAGAGAAATAATAGAAAAGTTAAACACGTAATAATAAAAGTACTAATAAATTCACAATGAGTAACGATAACTTGGCTGTATACACGGGGTACCAGTACTGTGTTGATGTGCAGGGGTACGAGGTCACTGTGGTAGATATGTACAGTGCCTTGAGAAAGTATTCGGCCCCCTTGAACTTTGCGACCTTTTGCCACATTTCAGGCTTCAAACATAAAGATATAAAACTGTATTATTTTGTGAAGAATCAACAACAAGTGGGACACAATCATGAAGTGGAACGACATTTATTGGATATTTCAAACTTTTTTAACAAATCAAAAACTGAAAAATTGGGCGTGCAAAATTATTCAGCCCCTTTACTTTCAGTGCAGCAAACTCTCTCCAGAAGTTCAGTGAGGATCTCTGAATGATCCAATGTTGACCTAAATGACTAATGATGATAAATACAATCCACCTGTGTGTAATCAAGTCTCCGTATAAATGCACCTGCACTGTGATAGTCTCAGAGGTCCGTTTAAAGCGCAGAGAGCATCATGAAGAACAAGGAACATACCAGGCAGGTCCGAGATACTGTTGTGAAGAAGTTTAAAGCCGGATTTGGATACGAAAAGATTTCCCAAGCTTTACACATCCCAAGGAGCACTGTGCAAGCGATAATATTGAAATGGAAGGAGTATCAGACCACTGCAAATCTACCAAGACCTGGCCGTCCCTCTAAACTTTCAGCTCATACAAGGAGAAGACTGATCAGAGATGCAGCCAAGAGGCCCATGATCACTCTGGATGAACTGCAGAGATCTACAGCTGAGGTGGGAGACTCTGTCCATAAGACAACAATCAGTCGTATATTGCACAAATCTGGCCTTTATGGAAGAGTGGAAAGAAGAAAGCCATTTCTTAAAGATATCCATAAAAAGTGTTGTTTAAAGTTTGCCACAAGCCACCTGGGAGACACACCAAACATGTGGAAGAAGGTGCTCTGGTCAGATGAAACCAAAATAACTTTTTTGGCAACAATGCAAAACGTTATGTTTGGCGTAAAAGCAACACAGCTCATCAGCCTGAACACACCATCCCCACTGTCAAACATGGTGGTGGCAGCATCATGGTTTGGGCCTGCTTTTCTTCAGCAGGGACAGGGAAGATGGTTAAAATTGATGGGTAGATGGATGGAGCCAAATACAGGACCATTCTGGAAGAAAACCTGATGGAGTCTGCAAAAGACCTGAGACTGGGACGGAGATTTGTCTTCCAACAAGACAATGATCCAAAACATAAAGCAAAATCTACAATGGAATGGTTCAAAAATAAACATATCCAGGTGTTAGAATGGCCAAGTCAAAGTCCAGACCTGAATCCAATCGAGAATCTGTGGAAAGAACTGAAAACTGCTGTTCACAAATGCTCTCCATCCAACCTCACTGAGCTCGAGCTGTTTTGCAAGGAGGAATTGGAAAAAATGTCAGTCTCTCGATGTGCAAAACTGATAGAGACATACCCCAAGCGACTTACAGCTGTAATCGCAGCAATAGGTGGCGCTACAAAGTATTAACTTAAGGGGGCTGAATAATTTTGCACGCCCAATTTTTCAGTTTTTGATTTGTTAAAAAAGTTTGAAATATCCAATAAATGTCGTTCCACTTCATGATTGTGTCCCACTTGTTGTTGATTCTTCACAAAAAAATACAGTTTTATATCTTTATGTTTGAAGCCTGAAATGTGGCAAAAGGTCGCAAAGTTCAAGGGGGCCGAATACTTTCGCAAGGCACTGTATAGGTGGGGATAAAGCGACTAGGCAACATGATAGATAATAAACTGTAGCAGCAGTGTATGTGATGATGAAAAAAATATTTTGTGCAAAAAGGTTTTGCAGATAGTTAAATAGTTCACCAAATAGCTATCCAGACTATGTGGCAGTCTTATGGCTTGGGGGTAGAAACTGTTCAGGGTCCGGTTGGTTACAGAATTGGTGCATCGGTACCACTTGCCGTGCACTTTGACCATTTTTAGGGCCTTCCTCTGACACCACCTGATATAGAGGTCCTAGATGGCAGGACGCTTGGCCCCAGTGATTTACTGGGCCGTACACACTACCTTCTGTAGTACCTTGCGGTCGGAGGCCGAGCATTTGCCATACCAAGCGGTGATGCAGCCAGTCAAGATGCTCTCAATGGTGCAGCTGGATAACTTTTTAAGGATCATAGGGCCCATGACAAATTTTTCAGCCTCCTGAGGGGGAAGAGGCGTTGTCGTGCCCTCTTCACGACTGTGTTGGTGTGTGTGGACCATGATAGATCCTTAGTGATGTTGACAGTGAGGAACTTGAAAGCCCTCCTTTTAATGTAGCCCACGATCAGCTCCTTTGTCTTGTTTACGTTGAGTGAGAGGTTGTTGTCCTAGCACCACACGGCCAGGTCTCTGACCTCCTCCCTATAGGCTGTCTCATCGTCCTCGTGATCAGGCCGTTGTGTCGTCAGCAATGTTGGAGTTGTGAAGATGTTGGAGTTGTGCGCGGCCACACTGTCGTGGGTGAACAGGGATTACAGGAGGGGACTAAGAATGCACACCCGAGTGGCCCCCATGTTGTGGGTCACCGTGACGGAGGTGTTGTTGCCTATCCTCAGCACCTGGGAGCGGCCCGTCGGGAGGTTCAGGATTCAGTTGCGGAGGGAGATGTTCAGTCCAAGGGTCTATAGCTTACTGATGAGCTTGGAGGACACTATGGTGTTGAATGCTGTAGTCAATGAACAACATTCTCACTCTTGTCCAGGTTTGAGAGGGCAGTGTCGAGTCTAATAGAGATTGCGTCAGCTGTGGATCTATTGGGGCAGAATGCGAATTGGAGTGGGCCCAGGGTCTGGGATGATGGTGTTGATGTGAGCCATGACCAGCCTTTCAAAGCATTTCATGGCTACAGATGTGAGTGCTACGGGGCTGTAGTCATTTAGACAGGTTACCTTGGCATTCTTGAGCACAGGGACAATGGTGGTTTGCTTGAAACATGTAGGTATTACAGACTGGGTCAGGGAGAGTTTGAACGTGTCAGTGAAGTCACTTGCCAGCTGGTCAGGGCATGCTCCGAATACACGTCCTGGTAAACCTTATTGGCTATGTTAGAGTTTGTTGGGACGTCAAATTAATGAAAAACGATATACTAAATCTATTAATTTTAAAATGTTGATTACTTCTCCTTGCCATTATCATTCACCTGATGACAAGAAAAGACAGCCATTTTTTTGCTAATGTATAATGGGGGTCCCTGGGTTGCCGGTTTGCCTGGTTGGGGGTCCCTGGGTCGCCGGTTTGCCTGGTTGGGGGTCCCTGGGCAAGAAAAGGTTGAAGACCCCCGCTGTAAATCATTGTAATGAAATGAGTCATTTATCCAGCGGAGCATGTAACTTCCAGGGACAGTTGTTATTGAGAGGCTTTGTCCTGGCTCCTAGTCCTTCTCCTTGCCTCCACCTCCAACATCCACTCTACCAGCCAGGTCCGATCATGGATCAATAGCCTTGTCACAGGAAAGCCCTGCAGCCTCAATACCAGTGGAAAAGACCATTAGACTTCACTTCACTCTATTGCCAATGTGGAAACTGTGTATGGGAGACACGGAATGGAGTCGGGCCTGGTGACAGACATACTCTAATACACAGCAACATGTCTGATTAACCTGTACAACTCCATAGGGATCGGTGTCCATTCGGCTGCAAATGAACATCAATAGACATGTTTCTGTGCCGGTCCGCCTGTGTCAGTCTGGCTGCCTGCCTGCGCAGGGGTCAGTGCGGCCACTGCACGTTGTGGTTTTACCTCGGCCCAATAACCTTGATCAGATTGAGGATTAGTCATGGTTTTAATCCGGAAATGTCAAGGGGGCTATTCCCATAGGGGTCGCCCCCTCTGGGTTTCCTCTGTCTTCCTCCTTTCCTTCTCTCTCTCTATTTCACTGTCTCTATTCCCCCCCCCCCATCTTTCTCTCTCTCTAGCCTTGCATTATGGGTCTAATTTTGATTAGCTAAACAAATGCTGTCCACTCCGCGAGCTCTCGCACTGTTTCACCACAGACACAGTCCCCGGAATGAAAATAATCAGCAGTAAAAGTCTCCATAAAACACAGGAGGGTCTGATTCAGCAAACAATAGCATTCAATCAGACTACTGGTGCTTTACTGGTGAACATCCATGTACTGTATATTCATGTCATCAAATCACCTATTCATTTTTCTGTGCTCCACCACCTTATTGGGAACCACCAAATACACTGCTGGACTTCCATTAGGACTGTGATTCTTGGCCAGGAAGTAAACACAGGAAGTTAACACAGGAAGTAAACAGCGACAGAATTAGTAGACAGCACCTTTGAGGATAAAGAACGCGGATAAGTACAACGTATACGTGGCTTTATGCACTCACAACTCCTCACAGGTTCCTACGTACAAAGAAAGAAAGCAGTTGTCGGTTGGAATAAGAGGGGTGTGTAAGAGCATACTCCTGTGCTGCACAAGCCTCTCCATTTGGGAACACAACTCCAACTCCTTCTCATTATACAGCTGTCTGAAACTTGTTGAGAATACAATAGCCATAAGATGAAAATAAATAAATAAGGCCCCAAACCAATAACTTAAAGCGTGTCAGACAAAAGCCGCCGGCTCTGGAGGGAATAGAGAGTGAATGCGAGGAGGATTAGAGAGAAAGGGCAGACGGAGAGAGAGAGAGAGAGAGAGATAATAAAGAAAGCCCAGCTGTTGAAGAGAGGGGGTGAGAGAGAGCGGGACTGAGTGAGTGATATGGAGCGAAGTGGGGAGACAGACAGTATTTTTGGAATGAAAGACTCAAGACTATAGTGAAGGAGCGATGGGTGTAGGGGGTGAGGCGTGCAGTTGAGGTGGTTTGGGGGAAGTGATTCTGTTCTTGCCGTTTCAATCTGGGGCCCTGACCGCCTCAATCAAGTCGATAGACAGTGGCAGGTCTGATCTGCAGGCCTGGAGCCTCGTCCGTCGGGCCCCTGAGTGTGTGTGTGTGTGTGTGTGTGTGTGTGTGTGTGTGTGTGTGTGTGTGTGTGTGTGTGTGTGTGTGTGTGTGTGTGTGTGTGTGTGACGGGTTGTTAGAGTTCGAGAATAGACTCATAGTGCGAGCACACTTAATAAATCAGAGTGCAGGGGATGCAGGCGCCCGCCGAGCACCAGGTGTGGCCTTGAACGCTGCCCATTAAAAAAAATACTAATTTACATTTTTAGGCTTTAAGCACTTAGGGTTGCGATGCCCAGGAGTGTAGTACGGAGCGCTGCAGTGTGTGTGTGTGTGTGTGTGTGTGTGTGTGTGTGTGTGTGTGTGTGTGTGTGTGTGTGTGTGTGTGTGTCGTGAACCCAGCCTTTATGACTCACCATGCTATAGGAGCCTCTGACTGTGCTAAAACACAGAACAGTTATGGATCGATTAGCAGTATGAGGAATCGTCTCTCTAGCTCTCTACCGCTCTGTGCACTACTAAAGATGGGCCAGAATGAGACTTTAAAATAGAGTAATGATCCCCAGTGTGCTGACATCCCCTTTGAGGCCACCCATAGCACCAGGCTGAGACTCCATTAGGGCACTATTTCTTCCAGAACATAAGCGCAGTTTACAAGTTCCCCTTGCTGAGGCCTGCTCCGTAGCTTAATGAAAGCATTAATATGCACTAGCACTGTTTCCTCCTCCTCTTTAGCTCCTAATTACAGGCTTTATTCAGATTTGCACAGCTGTACCTCATCTATTATTCAGCATTAATTGCTACTTCAATAGTCGTTAATAAAGACTTGTACCCTACTGGAAAGAACGGGTGACGTAGGAGGATGGTGAGGTGTGGAGGGAGGACGGGTCATACAGCTGGGTGACTTAGCCGGGTGACTCAACTGCCCTTTGTCCACCTGGTGATGATGATGATGGTGATGACCATGACGATGGTGGTGGTGGTGATGATGATTATGCTGATGATGAAAGTTATTTTGAGATACACTGTTGTGGGGCAGAGCAGCTGGGGTGGGGGGGCGTATCTCTATGGGGGCCCCTCTGTGCATTCGATTGAAAATTATATTGAAATATTTGTTTGCACGCCTCAGTGGCATTTCATCTCCCGTTGTTCATCTGTTTCCACTTGATTCATTTCTTCACCTTCGCTTATTTATTGAATTTAATTACACCTCAAATCCCAGTACGAGCCTGCTGGTTGTGTTTGGGCTGCGGAACGGTGTGTGTGTGTGTGCGCGTGTGCATTTTTGCGTATGTGTGCAAGGGATGTGTGTGGGAGCACACACACACACACACACACACACACACACACACACACACTAGTCTCAATTCCAAACAGGCAGAGGGAACCAGTAAATCAGAATAAGAGTCCTCCTCCAGGACCCCACACTCCCAACACCAGAGCCAAATGATCAGCAGTCTGTCAGTGGCAGCTCCGACCTGATAAAATACTAACCTGTTAATTGTGCAGTAATTGTGCGATGTGCTCTCCTTTTCATGTGCCATGCCCGGGCAGTAAAAAGGAGAGTGGACAGCTGGGGGAGATTCTAAAGGTGTGGCTCTCGTTAGGATCCATCCCACATCCCCCCTGACCGTCAGAGACAGGGGAGGAGCAGAGAGGCTGGAGTAATAGTACTTTTTCCTGCAGTGATTGAATGAATGTGGACAAGGTCATCAGGTTCACACGTTAAGGAAGGGACATGCTTTATGTGTTCTATCTCAGGGATGGAAGCGGGGGCAGGGTGTGTGTGGGTGTGTGTGGATGTATTGAGAGCAAGTGATGTGGTGTGTGTCTGTGTGTGTCTGTGATCTCAGGGTGAGGTGAGTCAGAGCGGTGCAGCAGGGAGAGCTGTTGTGGGATGTGACAGGGATAGTTTCCTGTCCCCAGGCCTGAGCTGGGGGACCAGAGAGAGGGCCTGCTAGAGCCGCTCACCCACCACACTGACCTTCACTGTCACTGCCGCAGGGAACAGGGGCGCGCGCACACACACACACACACACACACACACTGCTGTGATAAAATATTGAGAGAGATTTTATGAACACACACACACACACCATCCTCAGTTGTGAGTTCTATGGGTCAGTGCTTAGGCAGAGTTGTGATTTACTGTAGTCTGAGTAAGATCCTATCCAGGCCTAGATGTATAGTTCACCATATACCCTCACCCCGTACTGTCACCCCATACTGTCACCCTGAACTGTCACCCTGAACTGTCACCCCGTACTGTCACCCCGTACTGTCACCCCGTAATTTCACCAGTACTGTCACCCCGTACTGTCACCCCGTACTGTCACCCAGTACTGTCACCCCGTACTGTCACCCCGTACTGTCACCCCGTACTGTCACCCCATACTATCACCCCGTACTATCACCCAGTACTATCACCCCGTACTATCACCCCGTACTAGCACCCCATACTGTCACCCCATACTGTCACCCCGTAATTTCACCCGTACTGTCACCCCATCCTGTCACCCCGTCCTGTCACCCCGTACTATCACCCCGTACTGTCACCCCGTACTGTCACCCCGTACTGTCACCCCGTACTGTCACCCTGCACTATCACCCTGTACTGTCACCCCGTAATTTCACCTGTACTGTCACCCCGTACTGTCACCCCTCACTATCACCCCGCACTGTCACCCCGCACTGTCACCCCGCACTGTCACCCCGTACTGTCACCCCGTACTGTCACCCCGTACTGTCACCCCGTACTGTCACCCCGTACTATCACCCAATACTCTCACCCAATACTCTCACCCAATACTCTCACCCAATACTCTCACTCCATGAGCCAGGATTCTTACCACATACCCTGCTTTCTCTTTGAACTACTGTGAGTGTAGTGATGAGAGATGGATTCCCAGCAGTGTAGCTACCTCAGTGTACTGCTGTAGTGATGAGAGATGGATTCCCAGCAGTGTAGCTACCTCGGTGTACTGCTGTAGTGATGAGAGATGGATTCCCAGCAGTGTAGCTACCTCGTGTACTGCTGTAGTGATGAGAGATGGATTCCCAGCAGTGTAGCTACCTCGGTGTGCTGCTGTAGTGATGAGAGATGGATTCCCAGCAGTGTAGCTACCTCAGTGTACTGCTGTAGTGATGAGAGATGGATTCCCAGCAGTGTAGCTACCTCAGTGTACTGCTGTAGTGATGAGAGATGGATTCCCAGCAGTGTAGCTACCTCAGTGTACTGCTGTAGGGACGAGAGATGGATTCCCAGCAGTGTAGCTACCTCAGTGTAGTGCTGTAGTGACGAGAGATGGATTCCCAGCAGTGTAGCTACCTCAGTGTACTGCTGTAGTGACGAGAGATGGATTCCCAGCAGTGTAGCTACCTCAGTGTACTGCTGTAGTGATGAGAGTGTCTGGAGTTGAGGGCGGGACAGGTGATGATGGTACACAGGGGTCTCCTCCTGTTGGTCTGAGCTGTTCCCTCAGCAGCAACAGCAGTATTAGTAGAGGTAGTGCATCTCCTCAGCCTCGTCATCGTAGAGCTTCAGGGGGAAGAGGAGATATTAGTAAAAGTGAAGAGTGGAGTGGAGCCACTGACGACTCCTGAGAATGATGACTGAGATGGAGATTTACGCCTGGACTTATTTCATGTTTAGGAAGATGTGTTGGCTCTTAGGGGCCGGTTTGGGTGTGTGTCTGTGCCCGTGTGTTTGTGTCTATGTGACAGAGAGACAGTGTGTGTGTGGGAGTGCTATGACACAGGGAAAACCACACTCCCGTCAGTGGAGTATGGACTGACGAGTCTGGTGTTGAGCAGGGCAAAGCCAACCACTTTGTACCTACACTACCATATGCATGTTCTGTGTGCAACTTGTTTGAGTGAGAGACGGTGTGTGTGTGTGTGTGTGTGTGTGTGTGTGTGCGTGCGTGCGTGTGTGCGTGCGTGTGCGTGTGTGTGTGCGTGCGTGTACGGTACAGTACAGTACATCAGGCCTTTGCAGCAGCATTCAATCTCTCCATGCTGGGCTGATTTACACAGCTTGTCAGGGGCCCCCTGGCACTATGGGGTCTTCCTGAAACAACCTGGTCCTCTCCTGGAAAAAGACATTAAACAAAGGAGGGGGGGGGGTAGAGAGGGCCAGGGCCAAGTGTCCCTGCAAAACACATGATTTACTAGCAAACAAAGCCGGAAGAAGGACTTAGATAATTAGCTGCCGGAAAAAATGAAACTGTGTGTGTATCAATACATGTACATGAATGACTATTTTCTAGCAGGATGTTTTTAGTGGCAAGACCTTCAGAGTTCCAGGGACGGATGAGAGTTCCAGGGTCGGATGAGAGTTCCAGGGACGGATGAGAGTTCCAGGGACGGATCAGAGTTCCAGGGACGGATGAGAGTTCCAGGGACGGATGAGAGTTCCACGGACGGATGAGAGTTCCACGAACGGATGAGAGTTCCACGGACGGATGAGAGTTCCACGGACGGATGAGAGTTCCAGCGACGGATGAGAGTTCCAGCGACGGATGAGAGTTCCAGCGACGGATGAGAGTTCCAGCGACGGATGAGAGTTCCAGGGACAGATAAGAGTTCCAGGGACAGATGAGCCTAGGTTTGGTACCTTGCTCTCAGGATAATGACATGGCTAATGCCTGCAGTCATGGCGGCGGAGTACAAACCTGTTTGTGTAATAACCACAGAGGTTAAAATGTTACACAGGCTGTGGAGCCGGCTGCCAAATATTTTGACATACACTCAACCCTCCTCTACACAGCTGCTGGTGAAGTTGAGGAAAACAGAGAGAGAGAGAGAGAGAGAGAGAGAGAGAGAGAGAGAGAGAGTTCCAGAGCACCACACTGTCTGTTTATGACAGAAAGAGAGAGAGAGAGAGGGGAGATAGGGAGCAGTGGGTGGAGGGATGGATTAGCAGGAGGAAATAGAAAGAGAGAAAGTGCCATTCTCTTCCTGGTTGTCTTCAGCCCAGGAAGCAGCTCTAGTACCATTCATTTTCCAGGTTGGACTAAATGTTACTGTTTTGTTTGTATTGCTTCACCATAACCTAAGTCCAAAGGACTGTCATATTGCATTAAATGTGGCGGATAAGAGCTGCCCAAATGATGCAGATGGGAATTTAAAACCCTGTTATTGCCATCGTTACATGACACAAAGGTGATTATTCAGCTGGAATCTAGATGCCGGTATTTTCTCATCCCTGAATGATATTCAATATGGCAACAAAGGCTGGTTATAGGAAGCAGAAGAGACAAGAAGATGCTCTCTGTTTATTGCCAATTGGAATAGGAGGGAAATTACCTTGCAGGGGGAGGCGGGTGTGTGTGTGTGTGTGTGTGTGTGTGTGTGTGTGTGTGTACTATATGTGTGTGCATAGGAGTACAGATAAACAACCAGCATTCCCTACAGATTAACTCTGACCTTTCAGGCTCCTATATATGCACCTTAGGAGTCCCATACAACCGTTAGCTGCCAATTGCATTGTGAATCCTTCACTGTAACAAATGTCAACTTCATTGATTGGCCATCTTCCTCCAAAATAACTGGCGACTGGGCAAACGAGGGGCCGGGAGGTGCGCCTGCCTGCCGAGGCACGGGCTCTGCTGGTGAAATGAACGACGTGAGAGATTGCCGAGCAAATAGAAAACCTTACTCATTAACTTCAACTCGGCAGTCCCAAGTTTTCATGGATTAATCAATGCTAACCTACTTTATCAAAGCCACTTATCTTCCAGATACAGAAATCTATGCATGTCCCTGACTAGAAGGTCGATAGCAGGAAATAATATCTCACGTTGCCAACCCTTTTTTCCATTTCTTCCACTGACTGGCTGGCCGTCTCTACCACAGTCTACCTCGCCCTTTTCCATAAATGTCCTTGGGATTGAAGCTTGGTGGAGGGGGAACCCATATCAGATAACTTATTAGTTCATTTTGCCCATCTCTTTCCAATAATGTGTAACATTACCACTGTTATTAAATGAGAGATTAATGGTGCTTGGCCCTCTGATTCTCCTCACCGAGACGGGACGAGAGAGGGAGGGATGGAGATAGAGATAGGGGCATGGAAGGAGAAAGAGAGGGAGGGAGAGGGGAATAAATTGAGAGAGGAGAGAAAGAGAGTGAGAAAGAAGGAAACAACAAGAGGCAGAAAGAGAGGGGGGAAGAGAGAGCGACAGAAATAGAAAGAGTGAGTTATCTCAGCTCAGCCCCCAAACAGAGAGTCATCATATGGGTTGACTGACAGCTTTCACCCCCCTCCCCCCTCTCTCTGTACCTCTCCCCTCCTCTCTCTCTTCTTCTCCCCTTCCTTTATCTCTCTCCCTCCATCTTTCTTAGAGCTGCCGTTCAGGGCTTTTTGATCTTCCTTCTCCAAATCAATCTTGGTGGGCAGGAGAGAGCGAGAGAGAGAGCTCCTCTCCTGATGCCTGCCTCAGGTCCTGTCTCAGATATGTCAGCAGAGGGCTGATGCTCTATTTATTTCTGCACTCACCCCGCTCCCCGGGGGAGGGCCTAGATAAACAGCAGACAAGAGCCTGACAAGTTATTTAGATTTTACCATCGTCATAATAGTATAAATGCTGGTGATGTTAACAACCAGCCAGCCAGGCTACAGATGTAGGATCTTAGAGCCAGTTTTCTACAGCAGGAAAATAACCTTGCAGTAAGAGGAAATGTGAATTATTATGTGAATTATTTTTATAGGGGTTGATACATTTTTCAAATTCACTAAAAGTTTGCATTTCTTGCTTTGCAGGAAAATTCTCAGCAACAAAGGAGTGATCAAATTAAGATCCTACATCTGTAGGGTAGGCTCGGCTGGGCCTCTGGGCTGAGATGGGCCTCTATCTCAAGCCATTCCACCATGACCTCGCTTCTCTCCTTTGTCTCTCTCTATCCTCCCCCTCCCTGGCCTGCCCTCCTCTCCCTCTCTCCCTCCCTAATCTCCCCTTCTCTCTCTTCCTCCCTCATCGCTCTCCTCATTTCCTGCTTGTCGTCTCTCCCTCCTGCCTCCCTCGATCCTCTTCCTTCTCTCTCCCTCCCCTCCTTCCTCTCCTCTCTCCATGCTCTCTCCTTAATCCCCCTCCTCTCTCCCCCTCTCTCTCTGTTGTCTGAAGTAATAACCTACTCGTTATGGGATGTAAGAAATAGCTACTAAGAGATTATGCCAGATATAAAAGGCGTAAAAGCACATAGGTGATGGTAGAAGGACACTCTTCGCATGCCTAATGACGCTGGGGGATTGCAGAGCTCTCAGGAGACCCTGAATCCTGACAGTCAAAGACCCACAAGGCCTGCCGAGCCTAAAGGCCAGCCTAGTTCAGCACAACCCAGTCCAGTATAGCCCTGAGCTGCTGCTGCTTCTGCTGTGTAATTAATGTATTTAGTGTAGGCGCCGGGTGCTCGGTCTCGTTTGCAGCTCTTCTCCAGTTAACAGCCATTAGAGGCAGAGAGTTAACAGGGGAACACCACGCTGCCCCTCCACTCCTCGCTCCTCGCCCCTCGCCTCCTCACAGGAAATCTGGAGGCACAGCAGTACATTTCCCCCCTCTTTATTTAGCCTCGCTCGGTGCCAAGGAAACGAGAACACCAACCCAATTACATTAAAATACATCTCCTGGTATCCTGTGGGGACTTGGAGAGTTGCCTGTTATTGTTCCAGGTTCTAACAAGAGAATATTGCCTCAGAGCCTCAGTTAGGTGTTCTCTTGTCTGTGGATCTGTCAGTGTGTGGTCCCTCACACTATTTTACCGCAGGCTCTGTTTTGATGTACACGCAGAGCTGTGTGTGTGTGTGTGTGTGTGTGTGTGTGCTCTACTTATGCAGATTGGACTTTTACTTACACTCGGATGTATCCTTTGACAACAAAAAAAGCTCATCTTTCCATTGAATTGGCAATTAAGCTTCTAGCGACACGCTTGTGACCGCACAACAAAGGAATCAGAGTAACAGCAGTGATGAGAAAGCCCAGTCAGTGTGTTCATTTGCTAAGTCAGTGTGTTGGGAGGCTGGAGTATACCCCCGAGCACTGGGGGGGGGGGGGGGGGGTGAGGAGGAGAGGAGTGGAAAGGAGATGAGGAGGGAGGGAGGGAAGGCGAGGGGGGGGGGGGGGGTGAGGAGGAGAGGAGTGGAAAGGAGATGAGGAGGGAGGGAGGGAAGGCGAGGGGGCACATTTTTGTATCATTTCAAACTTCTGAGACGAGGATCTGTTACAGTGGCCAATGCGAGCGGGCCTAGCTTGTTGAAGGCAGCTATACCTACAGCCATTAGTTACTGTACTAGAAAGAAGGGAAGGTGGCAGAGAGAGATGAAGGAATGAAGAAGTGTAGAGTAGATGCTGTCCTTTGCGCCTTGCCCTCTGATCTACTCTATATAAATTGTGAGGACAGGGTTGTGTGAGGGTCAAGGTTATACATGGACACGACTGGTGATTTAGATGCACTGAAATCCCTCAGAGTACACACACACTATACAGTGTATTGTGTACCATATTTAAGCTTAAACTCCCCTTTCTTTCAGAAATGTTGTATTTTTCTAAAATCATATATTCCGGTGTGTACCTTCATTTTGTATTATCATTTATCGTTTTTTTTATAGAACCTACACAACAACAAAAAACAAGTCACCCCTTTCAAATGTGTGGCACTTAATTTCTTCTTGTGGCTATCTCTGCCCAGTGGCTATCTCTGCCCAGTGGCAGGTAGAAGGTGCAGTGGTTCTATCATGGCCCCAGCCTCTTTAAGGCAGACAGACGTATGACGACCCCGACAGACCCTAGCCCAGAGATGTTGAAAATACAGAGGCCTCTTATTTAATCAGCTGGCAGCCTTGATTTAGTGTTTCTTAGCCTCCTTTGACCTGTGGGGACTATTAAATGTCACTCCCCCTTAGGTGAAGAGGAAAGACAAGTTTGTCCATCTTTGGTCCAGCTTTTAAATGTCAGATGTGTTGCCATGTCGACAGCACACACACACACACACATTCTCTCTCTCTCTCGCTCTCTCTCTGACGTTTCTCCCCTTTTCTCTCCCTCTTTTCCGTGTCTGACAGATAGGGGGATGTTTTTCTTAAAGGTTTCACCTCAGATATCGGTGTTGACGTTTTTATTAAAAGAGCTTGTTGTGAGCGGAGCGGGAGGAGCGGCAGTGGCGACGGTGGCGGGCACAACAGGCCCACGCAGGACATGCAGTCACATCCACTCCCACTCCCCTGCTGATGAGAATTAATGTGCCACCGAATATTCAGGGGGATTAGAATTCCCACTTTTCAGTCACGGCACAGCAATTTATTAGAATTTGTTTGCCTGGCCCTGAAGTCTTCATTACACAGTCCTGACGCGCTGGGGGGGGGGGGGCTCCAAGGTCACCATCCAGCGGGCCAAATGAAGATGCAGCCCGGGCCTGACAACTCTGGGGAAACCGTAATACACAAACACCCAGGGCTCGCTCAGGCTGGCTGGCTGGGGAGACACTTTGTTCTGATAGCAGCTCGAGTCTCTCTCTGATTCCCACTGCCGCAGTAGAATAGAACAGGGACATCCACATAGACAGACTGATACACAGACAAAGGGACGATGTGTATCTGTGTGTAGGATTTAAGCTACAGACACGAACTACAAGCTATTATCTGCTTCCTGTAAAAGTAACTGGGCTTCGATGCTGGAGCCATTTGAATGTGTAGGCTAGTCCTACATTCGAAAAACAATTGGCGCTAGCTCAGTTGGAGGAGTGAGTGAGGAATATACAGCGCAGCTCCAAGTAGCTCAAAGTTATTACCCAGCAGCCCCACTCACAAATGATGAGAAATGGCACTTCTAGTAACACATGGATAAATCTGTCTGTCACCGCACACCCCCAGCCTGAGGTAAAATGATCCGTCAAATTGACGAAAATTACATCGATTTCATATTCATTTGTGCTTATTTCATCGTAGCTAATTTATGGTAAAGACATCATCAGCTGCTGTACGTATGGTTTGATGACTACAATCATTTCTCTACAAAAGATCTTACCCAGACTACTTTGCTGAGGCTCTCTCTGTGCCCATTAAATAGTTAATTAAAGCGGCCTTGGCCTCGATGCCTCGACGCAGCATACAGGGAGGGCATGTGTGTGTGTGTCTCACCACGTCCAGCGGCTGTGTGCTGGGACCTGAGAGATGCAGATTTGATTAGTCAAGGTTAATAAAGAAAGAAATCAAGGTGAGTGTGTCTCACTCCAGACACAAGGACACTGGGAAGAGGAATCAGACACACCTGGTACCTCTGAAATTTTAATAAGCCATCCCTCGGCAGTCATGCAGGGAATTCTCTTTTCAATATTGCTTTTACAGCTAGCTCGGCTGGAAGTGTTGTTGTAGCCCTCCCTCTTCTCCCAGTCTCCTCACATTCATATTAAAAGTGAAGCCGGGGTATTTTTCTGTGTGTGTCTGTGAATTGATAGTCCTATGTGGGGTGTCATTTGGACGGTGTGTGTGTGCGGGGGGAGGGGTGGGGGGGGGGGGGGGGGGATGTAGCAGCAGCGGTGGTGGTGGTCGAAGAAGCGGGGAAAGCTCACACTGGGCCCCAGAACCATCAGGCTGTGGGATGGAGTCACGCTTGTGTGGTCTCCTCTCCGCAGCACCGCGCTGTGCTACACGGCTATGGTCATAACCACCACTCGGCTCAGCTCCGCCGTTCCACACAGAACCACATTAACCGTAATGATGGAGAATTAACGCTACGCAAGGAAAATAATGAACCTTACCAGGAAATAGGGGCCCTTATTGCATATGCTGCAGTACAACGGGACATTTTCTCATGTGAATATGCCCACAAACAGCATGTCTGGAATGTAAACAGCTTGTTTGGAAGTGTTTTTATTTTTACAAATCAAATTTATTAGCCGCTGTTCCAGCGTGATGTGGCTTTATTGCCTTTTGTAGCGGTTGGGTGGGAGGGGGATGGGAAGAGAATGGCTATAAAGACATGAGTGTGTGTGGTGGCAGGGGAGTTGAGGGATGTTGTGTGACACACTAACTCAGCTGGTGTGTGTTTGAGGCTCTGTTGGAGGTATTCTCAGTGGCTCCAGTCACACACACACACACACACTCTTATCAATGGTTGCAGGAGTTTGCGACCAAGCCTCTCCACACTACACACACACACTGACTCACATGGAGTTCAGAGAGAGGCAGGTATAGAGGGGGGTACAGCTTGAAAGAGTATTTTTGAAATATTCCTTTTTGAAACACTTTTTGGAGGGATTTTATCTTGCGATTGAAAAATAGTTAAGACACACTGTGGAACACATTAAAACATATCACTTAAAAAGAAAGAGCGAGAGAGAGAGAGAGAGAGAGAGAGAGAGAGAGAGAGAGAGAGAGAGAGAGAGAGAGAGAGAGAGAGAGAGAGAGAGAGAGAAAAAAAAAAAAAAAGTCTCACCTTCACAACAGGGGCTCTTTAGCTGTGAAAAACCCCCCTGCGTCTGCATGCTTTGCCTCGACCCAGATGGATTTCTCTCTACATATGCATTATTTACAGAGCTTAAATTCAAAAGATTCAACCGTCCAAAGAAGAGAATTATGCCTTCCTACATATTTCAGTGATGGGCTGGACATAAATAAGTACACGGTATAAAGAAAATAATTGAATGATTTGATAATGAAATCAAAACATTATCAAAGGCAGTTCTTCATGAATAACTTCTGGTAAATGATACTCAGGCAAAATGCAACTCGCACCGCAGCCATTTTTAAACACTCCTTTAATATACAGTCTGTCCACTTAAAACATAATCAGGAAAAATGGAGGAGGAGGATATTTACTTTGTGAGATATAGTTAACCAAAACATTAAGGCCACTACTTGCCAAGCACCCTCAGCTTTCTCACTGTGTATTAGCCTCATTAGGGTACATCTATAGGAAGTGGCCGCTGCATTCCATTATTTATGGAAGTGTAATTATCTATCTTGTCACACCGACGCAGGAATTTACAGGACCCTGGTTCTGCATCAGCACAATAAAGGCTAGCTAATGAACCAAGCAAGCACACCTCCAGGCTCCCACACACACGCACTGATTTTCTCTGGTCTCTCTCTCAACTCCACTGTAGTTGATTAGACACTGAAGATTAGTGGAGCATTAACCCCAGTACAACAGTTTGCACCTGCTCTTATTCTAATGTGAAAAATGAATGTGAATGTTTCCTCTCTGAAGAGGATTGCAGATCCAGCAGATCACAGTGATGCTGAATGCCACTGTATGCACGCCCACAACAGAGCTCTCCCTGTATAGAGGCCTAGCAGCATGGAGGAGCGGGCAGGGGAGCCGGGGAGGAGAGGCAGGGGATGGAGAGAGGGATCTATGTAGAGAGGAAGACCGGGTAGGAGAGAGGCAGAGAAACAGGGGAATATACAGAGAGACCCGGACAGGAAGGCAGACTGGGTGGTTGGTTGCCTCTCAGGCTCAGTGTATGTGTGCCTGCCTCCCGCAGCAGCGATGGGGTCATTTACATATAAATGAAAGTTGCCGATCACACGCCGCTGACCCCATTTATTCCGGCGGACAGACCGACAGGCAGGCAAGGCAAGCGCCAGCGAGTTGCCGAATTACTCCAAATTACCGCATTTCCATCTCCACATCGGGCCTGTCAGAGCCGCACTCATCACCAACGCATTTTTTCCCGCCGCCAGGAGTGACTCTAATTGGCAGTGGTGAATTTAAAGGACCTGCCACTGGCTGAGCCTGTCAGCACCAAGGCACCTACCCACAGGATAAAAAAAGACACACACTGTCGCTCTGTTTGTGTATACGACAGAGAGAGGAAGAGAGATGGGGGAAGAGAGAAGAGAGAAGAGAAGAGGAAGAGAGACAGAAGAGACTATGAAACTGCTGCAATGCCGCGGCATGCTCAGACACCATACACTTCAGAGTGATTTGTCTCTCCTCCCTCTCCCCCCCTCTTCCCCCTCTCCTCTGATGGCACACACAGCAGCAGTTTACGTGAGCATCTGGGTAAGACCCAGCCATATGCCCCTCTACTACCACTCTCATCTGCTCCCCTCCAGTCCAACACAGCACAGCGCCCTCACGTCTCACAGCCCACTACATATATGACAGATAATGCTGAGGGCCAGTGTGTGTGCCTGCTCTTAACCTGACAGCTGTGTCCTTCCCTTTCCACGCAAACATGCTACACATGCCTCCCCATCCCTGGCAAGACGCCCTCGCTGTAGACTCTTTAGTGGTGTTGTCCCATCCAGAGACTGATGAACCTACCCAGAGCCAAGCGCTTTATTTGGCTCGTAAAGCAGCGTTCGCTGCCAGTTTGTCTCCTTTCTTGTCTCACTCTTGGTCAGCCAAGCACAGTGGCTCATTAGTTCATTAAAAGGAGGACACTGTCTGACTTTGGGAAGGCAAGAAAGAAACAAGAGAGAGAGAGAAAGAGAGAGAGAGAGTCAAAACAGAGGCTCTAATTACACAAGATTGATGCATTGAGTGAACATCCTGGTAATCAGTGTTTTTTTTTGTTTGTTTAAACACACAACAGGGATCATGGAGAGAGTAACCTTCTGATCTTTAGTTCAATTAATACAGGTACAAACACAAGAGGCCTGTCTCTCTCTCCCTCGCTCTCCCTCTCTCCCTGCCAGCCAGTCTGGGCTCACACAGGAGAGTGAGGTAATGGAGCAGAGAGATGAAGGCACACAGAAGAGGCTACTGTCTGACTGTCACTGTGAGGCTGGGAAGACATTTCTTTGGGGAGAGATATTGAGAAGCTCTCATAGGGGAGCTATGCTGTGTACTCACAACACAAAGTGGTCTCTCCTGAATACCCACACAGACAGAGATGGTTTAGCTAGTGGTAGGTGGAGAGGAAGCGGAGCAGAGGTGAGCATCTGCACCAGATTGTCGAGATGATATCTTGACACTGCTTTTTTTGGTCTCCTATCCGTATTGCCATATATATACACAGAAGAACAGACATGCAGCGCCATCAGAAAGTATTCACACCCCTCAACGTATTCCACATTTTCTTGTTACAGCCTGAATTCAAAATGGACTCACCCATCTACACACACTACCCCATGATGACATGTTTTTAGATCTGTTTTCTCCAAATGTATTGAAAATGCATTTCTGAAATGTAATTTACATGAGTATTTACACCACCTTTGGCGGCAATTACAGCTTTGAGTCGTCTTGGGTAAGTCTGTATATGCTTTGAGTCATCTTGGGTATGTCTGTATCAGCTTTTAGTCGTCTTGGGTATGTCTGTATCAGCTTTTAGTCGTCTTGGGTATGTCTGTATCAGCTTTGAGTCGTCTTGGGTATGTCTGTATCAGCTTTGAGTCGTCTTGGGTATGTCTGTATCAAGTTTGAGTCGTCTTGGGTATGTCGGTATCTGCTTTGAGTCGTCTTGGGTATGTCTGTATCAGCTATGCACATCTGGATTTGGGGATCTTCTCACATTCTTCCTTGCAGATTTTCTCAAGCTCTGTTCAGTTAAACGGGGAGCGGCATTGTACAGCAATCTTCACGTCTTTCCACAAATGTTCTATGGGATTGAAGTTGGAAGCCATTCCAGTATTGCTTTGGCTGTATGCTTTTGGACATTGTCCTGTTGGAACGTAAATGTTCGCCCCCAGTCTAAGGTTGTTTGCACTCTGAAGCAGGTTCTCATCAAGGATTTGCCTGTATTTGGCTAATTTCATTGCTCCTTCCATCCTTACAAACCTTGCAGTCCCTGACTCTGAAAAGCATCCAATAACATAATGCTGTCACCAGCAGTAGGGATGGTGTTAGATGGGTGATGAGCTGTGCCTGGTTTTCTCTAGACATAGCACTCTGCATTCAGACTAAAGAGTTACATTTTGTCTCAACAGACAACAGAATCTTAAGCCTTAAGATCTCAGAGTCTTTCATGTGCCTTTTTGCAAACTCCAGGTGTGCTGTCATGTGCCTTTTTGCAAACTCCAGGTGTGCTGTCATGTGCCTTTTTGCAAACTCCAGGTGTGCTGTCATGTGCCTTTTTGCAAACTCCAGGTGTGCTGTCATGTGCCTTTTTGAAAACTCCAGGTGTGCTGTCATGTGCCTTTTTGCAAACTCCAGGTGTGCTGTCATGTGCCTTTTTGAAAACTCCAGGTGTGCTGTCATGTGCCTTTTTGAAAACTCCAGGTGTGCTGTCATGTGCCTTTTTCTCAGGAGTGGAACCCCTCTGGCCACTCTCCCATAAAGCTCAGATTGGTGAAGTGCTGTAGAGACTGTTGTCCTTCTGGCAGGTTCTCCCATCTCAGCCAAGGAACTCGGTAGTTCTGTCAGAGTGATCATTGTGTTTTTGGTCACCTCCCTGACCAAAGTCCTTCTTGTCCGGTTGCTCAGTTTGGTCAGACAGCCAGTTCTAGGCAGAGTCTGGGTAGTCCCATATACAGTTGAAGTCGGAAGTGTACATACACTTAGGTTGGAGTAATTAAAACTTGTTTTTCACCCATTCCACAAATTTCTTGTTAGGAAACTATAGTTTTGGTAAGTCGGTGAGGACATCTACTTTGTGCATGACACAAGTCATTTTTCCAAAAATGGTTTACAGACAGATTATTTCACTTATAATTCACTGTATTCTAGTGGGTCAGAAGTTTGACTGTGCCTTTAAACAGCTTGGAAAATTCCAGAAAATTATGTCATGGCTTTAGAAGCTTCTGATAGGCTAAATGACATCATTTGAGTCAATTGGAGGTATACCTGTGGACGTATTCAAAAGCCTTCAAACTCAGTGCCTCTTTGCTTGACATCATGGGAAAATCAAAAGAAATCAGCCAAGATCTCAGAAAACAAACTGTAGACCTTCACAAGTCTGGTTCATCCTTGGGAGCAATTTCCAAACGCCTGAAGGTACCACGTTCATCTGTACAAACAATAGTACGCAAGTATAAACACCATGGGACCACGCAGCCGTCATACCGCTCAGGAAGGAGGAGCTTTCTGTCTCCTAGAGATGAACGTACTTTGGTGCGAAATTGCAAATCAATCCCAGAACAACAGCAAAGGACCTTGTGAAGATGCTGGAGGAAACAGGTACAAAAGTATCTATATCCACAGTCAAACGAGTCCTATATCGACACAACCTGAAAGACCGCTCAGCAAGGAAGAAGCCACTGCTCCAAAACCGTCATAAAAAAGTCAGACTACGGTTTGCAACTGCACATGGGGACAAAGATCGTGCTTTTTGGAGAAATGTCCTCTGGTCTGATGAAACAAAAATAGAACTGTTTGGCCATAATGACCATCGTTATGTTTGGAAGAAAAAGGGGGAGGCTTGCAAGCAGAAGAACACCATCCCACCCGTGAAGCACGGGGGTGGCAGCATCATGTTTTGGGGGTGCTTTGCTACTTCACAAAATAGATGGCGTCATGAGGAAGGACAATTATGTGGATATATTGAAGCAACTTCTCAAGACATCAGTCAGGAAGTTAAAGCTTGGTCGCAAATGGGTCTTCCAAATGGACAATGACCCCAAGCATACTTCCAAAGCTGTGGCAAAATGGCTTAAAGACAACAAAGTCAAGGTATTGGAGTGGCCATCACAAAACCCTGACCTCGATCCTATAGAAAATTTGTGGGCAGAACTGAAAAAGCCTGTGCGTACAAGGAGGCCTGCAGACCTGACTCAGTTACCTGCATTGCTTGCTGTTTGGGGTTTTAGGCTGGGTTTCTGTACAGCACTTTGAGATATCAGCTGATGTAAGAAGGACTATATAAATACATTTGATTTGAATTTGATTTGAGTTACACCAGCTCTGTCAGGAGGAATGGGACAAAATTCACCGAACTTGTTGTGGAAAGCTTGTGGAAGGCTACCTGAAACGTTTGACCAAAGTTAACCTCTCTGTGATATTCGGGACGGTAGCGTCCCACCCCGCCAACAGCCAGTGAAAGTGCAGGGCGCCAAATTCAAAACAACAAAAATCTCATAATTAAAATTCCTCAAGCATATAAGTATTTTACACCATCTTAAAGATACAATTCTCGTTAATCCAGCCACTGTCTGTGTCTGATTTCAAAAAGGCTATACAGCGAAAGCACCACAAATGATTATGTTAGGTCACCACCAAGTTACAGAAATACACAGCCATTTTTTTCCAGCCAAAGAGAGGAGTAACAAAAAGCAGAAATATAGATAATATAGACACTCATAGGACTTCATGTTACACAATACATGTATGTTTTGTTTGATAAAGTGCATATTACTATTTTAAAAATTGCAGTATATTTTGGCGTGTTATGTTCAGTAGTTCCAAAACATGCGGTGATTTTGCAGAGAGCCACATAAATTTACAGAAATACTCATAATAAACATTGATAAAAGATACAATTATTATACATGGAACTTTAACTTCTCCTTAAGCAACCGCTGTGTCAGATTTCAAAAAAACTTTACGGAATAAAGCATACCATGCAATAATCTGAGTACGGCGCTCAGAGACCAAAACAGCCAAAGAGATATCCGCCATGTTGTGTAGTCAACATTAGTCAGAAATAGCATTATAAATATTCACTTACCTTTGATGATCTTTATAAATCAGAATGCATTCCCAGGAATCCCAGTTCGACAATAAATGTTTGATTTGTTCAATAAAGTTCATCATTTATGTCCAAATACCCCCTTTTGTTAGGGCGTTTGGTAAATAAATCCAAACGAGCGTGCAATTCCAGCCGAAAGGCCAGACGAAAAATCCAAAAAGTGATATTACAGGTCGTAGAAACATGTCAAACGAAGTATAGATATGTCATTCTCTCTACTATTATTCAATCTTAAAATAAAGTGGTGATCCTAACTGACCTAAGACAGGGAATTTTTACTAGGATTAAATGTCAGGAATTGTGAAAAACTGATTTTAAATGTATTTGGCTAAGGTGTATGTAAACGTCCGACTTCAACTGTATGATGCAGGCCACTGTGCTCTTGAAAACTAGAAATAGTTTAATACCCTACCCTAGATATTTTCCTCATCACAATTCTATCTAAGAGATCTATGGACAGTTCCTTGGGCTTCAGGATATAGTTTCTGCTCTGACATGCCCTTGTCAACTGTGGGACCTTATATAGACAGGTGTGTTTCTTTCTAAATCATGTCCAAACAATTGAATTGGCCACAGGTGGACTCCAATCAAGTTGTAGTGACATCAAGGATGATCAAAGGAAATTGGATGCACCTGAGATAAAAATGGAGTGTCAACGCAAAGTGGTGTGAATACTTATGTAAATTACATTTCTGTATTTCATTTTCAAAAAATGTGCTAGTATCAATAACAAAAAATGTACTTTGTCATCATGGGGTATTATTTGTAGATGGGTGAAATGTTTATTTTATTTAATACATTTTGAATTCAGCCTGTAACACAACAAAATGTGCAATAAGTCAAGGGGTATGAATACTTTCTTGAAGCCAGTAATACAGTACATGTGTTATACAAGGACGGATGTATAGTACCTAGACATGGATTAGGGAAGGTGACATTGTATCTATATTGTCATTCTGACTTCATCTTCCATAGTACACTGTATACACACTAGTTCATGTAAAGAGGGGTCACTAGGCTGATCATGTGGGTTTAGGATTAGGTCAAGTAGATAATAGAGGGCAAAATATAAACGAGGCAGCCGCTCGTTGGGAAATAACTCTTTATTTCCTCTCCATTTCCTCATTAATTAAGGTTGTCGAGCTGCAGTCAGACCTCTGCTGGGGACCATGGGGCCTTGTGGCACTGGGGGGAGCGTCACACTACTGACCAAATGTCATGTCGCACACAGCGAGTTGGTGGGGAGGGAGGAAGAGAGAGAGATGGGTGAGAGAGAGAGAGGGAGGGGCGAGAGAGAGAGGGAGGGGAGGTGGAGTGTTAGAGGGGGAGATGGAGTGTGATCTATTTCAGATACATGGTAATACCACTACTAGATGTATGGCTTCATGATTTAATAGTTAGTCTGTAATACAAGTAGCACAATGCAAATAAACGACATTAAGACACCAGCGAACGTAGTGGGAATGTGCTATACTGTAGCTAAAAGGCTGTATCTGCCTCTACACTTTCACATGGCAAATATATACTATTAATTTAGTGGAGACTATATAGGAGCTCATATGCAGGAGCTAAATCCTCTTCATCTTTATCAGGAATTACATCCTCTTCATCTTTATCAGGAGCTAAATCCTCTTCATCAGGAGCTAAATACCCTTCATCTTTATCAGGAATTACATCCTTTTCATCTTTATCAGGAGCTAAATTCCTTTTCATCTTCATCAGGAGCTAAACCCTCTTCATCAGGAGCTAAATCCTCTTCATCTTTATCAGGACCTAAATCTTCTTCATCAGGAGCTAAACCCTCATCATCTTCATCAGGAGTTACATCTTCTTCAGCTTTATCCGGAGCTAAATCCTCTTCATCTCTATCAGGAGCTAAATCCCCTTAATCTTTATCAGGAACTACACCCTCTTCATCTTTATCAGGAGCTAAATCCTCTTTATCAGGAGAAAAATCCTCTTCATCAGGAGATAAATCCCCTTCATCTTTATCTGGAGCTAAATCCTCTTCATCAGGAGCTAAATCCCCTTCATCTTTATCAGGAATTACATCCCCTTCATCTTTATCAGGAGCTAAATCCTCTTCATCTTCATCAGGAGCTACATTCTCTTCATCTTCATCAGGAGTTAAATCCTCTTCATCTTTATCAGGAGTTACATCCTCTTCATCAGGAGATAAAATCTCTTCATATTCATCAGGAGCTACATCCCCTTCATCTTTATCAGGAGCGAAATCCTCTTCATCTTTATCAGGAGCTAAATCCTCTTCATCTTTATCAGGAGTTAAATCCTCTTCATCTTTATCAGGAGTTACATCCTCTTCAGCTTTATCCGGAGCTAAATCCTCTTCATCTTTATCAGGAGCTAAATCCCCTTCATCTTCATCAGGAGCTAAATCCTCTTCATCTTTATCAGGAGTTACATCCTCTTCATCTTAATAAGGAGCTAAATCCTCTTCATCAGGAGATAAACCCTCATCATCTTCATCAGGAGCTAAATCCTCTTCATCTTTATCAGGAGTTACATCCTCTTAATCAGGAGATAAATCCTCTTCATCTTTATCAAGAGCTAAATCATCTTCATCTTTATCAGGAGTTACATCCTCTTCATCCTCATCAGGAGCTAAATTCCTCTTCATCTTCATCAGGAGCTAAATCCTGTTCATCTTTATCAGGAGCTACATCCTCTTCATCTTAATCAGGAGCTAAATCCTCTTCATCAGGAGATAAACACTCATCATCCTCATCAGGAGCTAAATCCTCTTCATCTTTATCAGGAGCTAAATCCTCTTCATCTTTATCAGGAGTTACATCCGCTTCATCTTTATCAGGAGCTAAATCCTCTTCATCAGGAGCTAAACCCTCATCATCTTCATCAGGAGCTAAATCCTCTTCATCTTCATCAGGAGGTACATCCTCTTCATCTTTATCAGGAGCTAAATCCTCTTCGTCTTCATCAGGAGCTAAATCCTCTTCACCAGGAGCTAAACCCTTATCATCTTCATCAGGAGCTAAATCCTCTTCATCTTCATCAGGAGTTACATCCTCTTCATCTTCATCAGGAGCTTTTAAGCCCCTCTGAATTCTGTCTCTTCTAGTGACCAAGATTCCCACACAACTCATCCCTCATCTCCTGTCCTACCTCTCCCTCTCCCCTCCCGGTCCAGTATAGGAACAACTGTCTGTGAAGGAACATGGAACATAATCTGTCCTATGAATCATCGCCTCGCACACTAGCTCCTCTCGCTCCGAGTTGGAAGGTTAATGAAAGCCCTGAAATTGCTGCCGCTTCTTCTTGAAAGAGGGGGATGGAAGAAGGGAGGGGGAGAGAGAGAGACAGAGAGAGAGTATTACCCCACTCTGTGTAATTAGGTAGCTCCAGATCTTTAGGGGCTGAGGAGTCACACAATCAGAGAGAATATCACATGCTCACCATAGAAGTAGAATGACCGTGGTAGTCAACGTATGTGTTCACATTATCATATAGAGATTAGTAGTTCTGAATGTCAAGATGGCAGCTGTCTGTCCTGCTTCTGCTAGGTCAATGGGGAGATAGGTGGTGTGACTTAACCTGGAGCATCATCTCCACCTTGGGGCTAACAGCTAGCAGATCCAGTGGCTAATGTCATCTGTGACATTGGGATTCTATTAGCAGCCGAGAGCTGGCCCGTTGCCTTGTGGTGAGGCCATGATTGATCTGTCATGGGAGATGCTTCTGTTCCCCCACCATCGTCTCCCACAGGGCTCCATCTGAACCCCAAAAAGCCCCCCAGACCCTGGGCTTAAACTCTACCTGAGGGGGAAGGGAAAGGAACAGGTAGAGGAGCTGAAGGTCACCCATTACAATGGGCCCCAAAGAAAGAGGCTAGGCCTGGTGGACAGGTGCAATAATTGCCAGTGAACAGTGGGGTTATTTGTTATCGATTCCCAATGAGGGAGATCAATGGCGTCCGTCCATCAGGCTGTTTATGCTCAAGCTCAATCAGAGACCCAGTCGATGGAGGAGAGGAGATGAGAGGAGGAAGGTGGCCGGCGAACGGCGTCCTGGTTTGAATCAGGGGATAGTGATTGGTTTTCACAGCCGGCCACATTTGTATTTTTACTGAATTACCCGGATGCAACCTGAACCCACTTAAGCGTGTCACTTAGCGTTTGTTGAAGTTTGCCGAGACGGCGGGCCTCATCAGGTTTCAATGAGAGAGACTGTGGTTAAGTAGCCAGTTGTTATGTTTCTTTATTTCATTTCTCCTCGCAACGCGATGCCCACGCTGGCTGTCCAGCCTGTTTACATGTGGATGGAAGGCAGGGAAGGTGAGGCTGTTGGTTTTGGAAGATTATACACAGTATTGCAATACATAGGAATATTCTGGTGACATTTTACATGACGGCATCCTTTGTATCCTTTGCACCTCATGTAAAGTGTTACCAGAATATTGCTTAGATTAGAAGCCCGTCTGTTTCACAACCTTGCATCGCTTCTCATTTTCAACCCAGAAAGCACTGATATACTGACTTCAAGGTTGAAAAGGAAAATAACTCCGGCGAGAGGTTATCCACCAACACCATCAAATGAAATGCTTAGCAGATGGTATTGCGGGTGTAGCGAAGGGCTTGTGGAAAGTTGCTTAGGCACTAGAGGCAGCGCTGGCATGTTTGTCGGCGCCATCTTCCTGTACTGCCGTGTGATTTGAATAATCGGGAATAAAATGTGTTTACATACAGTCATGGAGCTTTTAATCCTGTTTGACTCGCACAGTGAGGAGCAACACTTAGGAACATGGGCTATATGTTAATTAACAGTATGAAAGTACCAACAGTACGGGAAATTGAAATTGCCCCCACGGGCAGTTCCAGGCACTGCCACGAAGAGGAGAGAGGAAAATCTCTCACGAATCCATGAATCCATGATATACATTATAAACGAGGGCTCCGATTCGCCACACCACTCATTGGTGGCAGAATTTTCCATGCCATCCCCCCTCCCTCCATTCTTTCCCCCCCTCCATCCCTCTCCCACGTCAGGGAGCCGGCGTAGAGTAGAGGATGTGATCAGGGATGGGAGCGTGTCGGGCCTGCTTCCCTGTAGTCGCGCCACATGTTGATTTGTCTCTCCTGGTTCTATATTGATTTTTGGTTTTAAACAAAGTTTTAAAATAGGTGAAGAATGAGTGACCTGGGTGGACAAGGAGAAAGGAAATGAAAGAGATTCTAACTGATCTTTGTTCCAGTCTCTGGGTGGATTCAGGCTCTTGGTGAACACAGCGTGCTCTCTCAGAAGGGTATGGGGGAGAGAAAGGGGGAGAGAGGGACTGTATTTAAAAATCTCTTATTTCACAGCCTTTACTTTATGGTCTCTAAATGAGTTCTGGGCTTGGCTATGCGTCTCATTTCATGTCATGGTACAGTTCCTGCCTTAAAATTATTCCTTGCTTAGTTCAATTTAAGTTGCTGCGTGGAATAATCGATCTGCCCATTAATTCTACTTAGTAGTACTGCACAGTACAAGGTTGTCTTTAGTAGTCCACAAAGGCCACCTGTGCTGAATGGGTGACCTTTACAAGGCTTGGGCCGCCATTGATTTTCAGCAGGACTTATTTCATGAACTGGGTGTTTGGGACAGGGCCACAGATGAAGATGAACTATGAGGCTAAACCACTTTCATTACCCCCCCCCACACACACACTGCTGTGGCATCTTCCTACAGAGAAGTATACCCTATGTATCCAGCCCAGGCCCAGTCAACCAGTGGACAGAAGCAGATCAGGCTGTGTAATATAGAGTGCAGCGTAATGGGCATCTCTGTGACATGGCCTCTTGGTATTTGCAGTTTGGAAATAGTGTTTAGAAGCTGAGAGTAGTGTGTGGACAGACCATTAACTCTCCCCTGAGCTGTCCTCACACAACCCAGGAAAACAACACTGACCCATGAAATGAGGGTAACAACACAAAGCCTTAGTTCCAGGGTCACGGAGGAGGAGGGGGGTTCGTATCCCTTTAAACATGCTACGGTGCAGTAAAACCCTCAGCCCTCTCCTAAATAGATGGTTCTATATGGACTTCCTTTGCATGAATAAATGATCAAGCAGAGGGAGGGGGAGGGGCTTGGTGAGCAGTGTCACAAGGTGGGAGTTCAGGGAAAATGCAGAGCAGACAGGAGTGTTTTTCCCACATGCTGGCCGTCAATGTTGACTATGAAACACATCAAATGAATACTCACTCATGAATAAATGCATGCGGACAAATGTATTTTGGTGGCAAGAGGTGTTGGGAGCAGGTGAGGTCAGAGGCTGTCAGCAGAGAAAGGGACGAGATGGTGGATGAGAGGAGAGAGTGGCGGCTGAGGAGACGGAGATGCCCCCCCTTAACATGCATGCATGCAAACACACACACACAAACACACACACACACAAACACACACACACACAAACACACACACACACACACACACACAAACACACACACACACACTCACATACACACACACACACAAACACACACACACACGTGCGCGCACATACACAAACACACACACACACACACGCTCACATACACACACACACACACACACACACACACAAACACACACACACGCGTGCACATACACAAACACACACACACACACGCTCACATACAGACACACACACACAAACACACACACACACACACACACATACAAACACACACACGCACATACAGACACACACACGCGCTGTTTCTGTGTCCCTCCCTTTCCCCCTGCTTTGAGTCACTCTCTCTGCAGCGTGAGCATCAGGCAGGAGTGACTCAGACCCACCCACCCCGAAACCCCCTCACAGCCCCAAGCATTATCCTCCCACACCCCGCACACCTACCCCTCCTCCCCATCCCATCAAACCCCTCTGCATACAAACAACACACACACACACACACACCTCTCCAAAAAAAAGGCACCCGCCCCAAAACCTTTGAATGCTAAACAAATTCAGAAAATGGGAGAGACACTTCCAATGTGTTTTCTGCTCCAGTGCCTCTTGTTCTCACTTAGTTGTTGTCTGCAGGTTGGGGAAATGCAGAGAGGTCGCCTGATGTGCTGATGTCTTGGCTGCAGGTGCCTGCCAGTTCAAGGTTGAAACTTGACAGTGACTGTTCTGGCCAGAGTTTGGCTCTTTTTTTTCTGCTGAGCGTTGAGAAGAGAGGAGAGGAGTGGAGAGGGCAGGATAGGACAGGAAAGGAAAGGAGAAACGAGCGGAGGAGAGGAAAACCGAGGAAAGAGCTTGAAGACAGGCCCTTCCTGCTTGTTTTCTGATGAGATAAACCGCTTATAAACAAGCAGGGATTTTTCCCCCCAAGTGTCAGAATGGAACATAAGTGCGTTTTAGAGCTAGCAGGTTTGGAGAGGAGGGAGACTGATGCTGCTGGAGGAGAGGAGACAGCAGGTGACAGTGTGACGTGTGACGTGGGGTATTGATATGCTGGGAATGGAGATCAGAGCAGATGGACAGAGCAGGCTGGCCCTGTGTTGCTCCTCTGAGCCCTGGCGCCCTCTCACAACCCCCTTGGACACAGCACACACACGCATAGTGCACACACATGGGCAAGCACATACACACATCTATGTGTGCACACACAAACCAGCCACCCATCCACCCTCTCTCTCTCTCTCTCTCTCTCTCTCCCCCCCCCCCCCCCGAGAGCCCACTGGCCATCAAGTCACTCCAGGACACAAACGCTTCATGCTCTGCCATCATGAATAAGTGGTCAGAGCAACAGTTAGACAGATCAGTGCAGTTCATCCGTGCTGCTATGGCAGATGTGCTGGGCTAATGACTGTTGTGGTTGAGGACTACCTCCAGGCCAGTGACTGATCTGAGGACAGTGGTGAGCCACAAAGAGAGGGGTAGTTAGTGTGGTAGAGGGGTAGTGGAGAGAGTCAGATCATGGCAGCCCAGCCTGCTGATGGATGGAGATCAGAGAGTGGTCAGAGAGCGAGAGAGAGAGACAGAGTGAGACAGAGAGAGAGCATTATCATTCTGGGAACGCTTCTATGTGCAGATGGACAGATGGGTCTGGCTGGGTACAGTTCTGAGGCTCTCAGGTTTCTCTCACTCTCTCTTTTTCTATCACTCCAGGTCCCCTGTCTGTCACCCCTTCCCTTTTCTCTCTCTGTCTATCTCCCCTTCCCTCTTCTCATTCTGTCTATCTCCCCTTCCCTCTCCTCTCTCTGTTTATCTCCCCTTCCCTCTTCTCTCTCTGTCTATCTCCCCTTCCCTCTTCTCATTCTGTCTATCTCCCCTTCCCTCTTCTCTCTCTCTCTATCTCCCCTTCCCTCTTCTCTCTCTGTCTATCTCCCCTTCCCTCTTCTCTCTCTGTCTATCTCCCCTTCCCTCTTCTCTCTCTGTCTCAAACTGACACTTGTTCAGATCCACCTCCCAGACAAGAAACATGCCTGGCTGCCTCTCTCTATCTCTCTGTCTCTTCTCTTCTTCTTCCTCCTCCTCCTCCTCCTCTTCTTTTTATTTCCCTCCACCAATGTGTACTGCTGTTGTCATCCCCCCTAGGAGGATGGGGAGGAGGGGGGTAGAAAAGTGCAAGCGCTGGTGAATTGCTAATAGGCTATCATAGTGCTCTGGAGGTGTAGGCTTACTGGAGGTCTGTAAACCATTAAAGAAACGTCAACTCGGCATAGGTACGCCTGGAATTATGGGTCAGCGGCCAGGAAACATTTCCGGCTACCTATTGGCCAAAGCAGTGCCCTGTAATCTGTCACAATCCTGCACTTGCAGTGACAGCAGTGGGAACATCCCCTACTCATCACACAGGGAGGGCAAAGGAAACACACACCTGCATGGATGTGTGTGTGTGTACACATGTTCCTGTGCATGTGTACTGTATGCTGACATATTACCACAGTGGGAATTCTCACACGGTTGTCGACCAGAACATAACATCTAAAGCAGATATCAAACGAGCCGAAAGTACATCCTAACATCCTATTAAAAACATGACATTTTTAAGCATGAAAGCTTTAGTTTCCACATCCATTAAATCCAGTTGATCTGCCATTTCCTGATCCGCTTCACTTCCTGTTGCCACTAGCTGCCCCTCGCTGGGTCGAAGGAAGGCATTCTGGGATTGGCACGGTGGGCGCCACGCTAAAGCCACCCTGTTTGGTTCCTCGTCACGATCTTAATCGCCAAACGACAATTCCTCAAAATGCACACAAGAGCAGAACGCACATCAAACACACAGAAAGACCATCAAAAGCTTAAGCAACAGTGTGGTTGGACAGATAAGATTCCTTAGATAGGTGGGCAAATGTGAGGGAGGAGGGAGGGAAAGAAGGAGAAAGAGAGAGAGAGAGAGAGAGAGAGAGAGAGAGAGAGAGAGAGAGGGCGGTTGCTGCTCCAGCATTTGTTGACACAGATTAACAATGAGACTCCCACAGCTCCACACATTACTGTAACACACCATGTCAATAGCTGTTGGAGTTGAAAAGCAGCAGTGCCAAAGATGCCTGGGAGTGATGCCCTTCCCCTGATAACCAAGTGTGGCTCTGAAGTCAGGGAGGGGAGTACGAATTACAAATACTGAATCGTTCCTTCTCTGCCCTCCCGTTCGCTCTCTTTTTCTCTTTCTCCTTCTCTGCCCTCTCTCGCTCCCTGCTTTGCTCCCCCCCCCCCTCTCTCTCTCTCTCTCTCTCTCCCTCCTCTCTCTGTTTCTCTTTATCTCTCTTGGATGTCCTAGTGACTGAAGGCTCAGCATGACTGGATTTAAGCATTAGCTCAATCCCCATATCTACTACCCGTCATGATTGGACAGTGTCTCTGTCACCAAACCCACACTAGTCCACTACACAACCACTATAAGACACTAGCTATACTGACACTCACGGCATACTCTAGCACGGCCAAGTTGAGATTGATTTGTGCACTTCAAAAGCCCAGAAAAAGCCCAGTTGAAGACTCCGAAGCCGTTTGGAAGATGGAGGTCTGATGTGTGACATTCACCTTCATGAAAACTTGATGAGTGCTGAAAATGAAGAGACATGGTTGGCCCTAATGAGGGCTGGTCTACAGCTGTCGACTGACTGCGTTTTACAGGGAGGGAGAAAGAAGCCCAACTCTTCAGCTGCTGCTGCCATCAGCGGGTGAAGAGCCCATTCGGATGCTCTTCTGTAGGTGTAGTGATTACATGTAAACAGGCGTCAGGGCTGATCAGAGAGAGGCTAGAGTAGCTGTGCAGAGGATGATGCAAACCAGCGAGAGAGAGAGAGCGGTCATTGCAGAGTGTGTATGTGTGTCTACACGGAGAGATAGGCAGGCTAAGCCTATAGAGTACAGAGCTGTAATACCCATCCACCAGAACAGAGACCATCAGGACTGCCCTAGTGTCAGCGTAGTCTTCTGTCTCCAGGTATCCTGGACTATGATCATCATTGTCATACTTCTCCTCCCATGGCAAAGCTGCGGGAATGTTTGAGGCCATGGCCCTTGGAGCCTCCAGCCTGTCTCAGCCTTAGAAACAGGCTCCTGTTGGCTTGGCTGTGATCAAAATCCCGGGGCTTAGGCTGCTGCCATCGCCCAAGCACTAAGGCTCTTATCAGGGCTACCACACTGGGGCTAGAAGCACATTTTCACACATGCACGCGTACACACACTGACAGTTGCTCACAGAGACAACACACACGCGCAGGCAGGCACTGGCGTATGCACAAACTCGCATACACGCACCCACGCACGCACACACACACACACACACACACAGCGACAGCTTTCTCCTCATCTCCATCTCTCATTTCTCTTGCTTTGCTGCCTGCTGTTCGTTCTCTGTCGACCCTGTAAACAAATGAGCTCCCTGTAAAATCACATCTAAATATGCCACTCTGTATGCCCCCACAACCCTGACTCTCTCCCTCTGTTTCTCTCTGTGTTTCTCTCTCACTATTCTGTCAGTTTCTGTTTCTCTCTCTCTGTTTCTCTCTCTGTTTCTCTCTCTGTTTCTCTCTCACTATTTTGTCAGTTTCTGTTTCTCTCTCTCTCTTTCTCTCTTTGTTTCTCTCTCTGTTTCTCTCTCTGTTTCTCTCTGTTTCTCCCTGTTTCTCTCTCTGTTTCTCTCTGTTTCTCTCTGTGTTTCTCTCTCACTATTCTGTCAGTTTCTGTTTCTCTCTCTGTTTCTCTCTCTTTCTCTCTTTTTCTCTCTCTCTGTTTCTCTCTTTGTTTCTCTCTGTTTCTCTCTCTGTTTCTCTCTCTTTCTCTCTTTGTTTCTCTCTGTTTCTCTCTGTTTCTCTCTCTTTCTCTCTTTGTTTCTCTCTCTGTTTCTCTCTGTTCTCTCTCTGTTTCTCTCTCTGTTTCTCTCTCTCTTTCTCTCTTTGTTTCTCTCTCTGTTTCTCTCTCTGTTTCTCTCTCTGCTTCTCTCTGTTTCTCTCTCTGTTTCTCTCTCTGTTTCTCTCTGTTTCTCCCTGTTTCTCTCTCTGTTTCTCTCTGTTTATCTCTCTGTTTCTCTCTCTGTTTCTCTCTTTGTTTCTCTCTCTGTTTCTCTCTCTTTCTCTCTCTGTTTTTCTCTGTTTCTCTCTGTTTCTCTCTCTTTCTCTATTTGTTCCTCTCTCTGTTTCTCTCTCTGTTTGTCTCGGTTTCTCTCTCTGTTTCTCTCTGCTTCTCTCTGTTTCTCTCTGTGTTTCTCTCTCACTATTCTGTCAGTTTCTGTTTCTCTCTCTGTTTCTCTCTCTGTTTCTCTCTCTGTTTCTCTCTGTTTCTCTCTCTGTTTCTCTCTCTGTTTCTCTCTCTTTCTCTCTTTGTTTCTCTCTCTGTTTCTCTCTCTGTTTCTCTCTCTGTTTCTCTCTGCTTCTCTCTGTTTCTCTCTCTGTTTCTCTCTCACTATTCTGTCAGTTTCTGTTTCTCTCTCTGTTTCTCTCTGTTTCTCCCTGTTTCTCTCTCTGTTTCTCCCTGTTTCTCTCTCTGTTTCTCTCTCCGTTTCTCTCTCTTTCTCTCTTTGTTTCTCTCTGTTTCTCTCTCTGTTTCTCTCTGTTTCTCTCTTTGTTTCTCTCTCTGTTTCTCTCTCTGTTTCTCTCTCTGTTTGTCTCGGTTTCTCTCTCTGTTTCTCTCTGCTTCTCTCTGTTTCTCTCTGTGTTTCTCTCTCACTATTCTGTCAGTTTCTGTTTCTCTCTCTGTTTCTCTCTTTGTTTCTCTCTCTGTTTCTCTCTGTTTCTCTCTCTGTTTCTCTCTCTGTTTCTCTCTTTGTTTCTCCCTCTGTTTCTCTCTCTGTTTCTCTCTCTGTTTCTCTCTCACTATTCTGCCAGTCTCTGTTTCTCTCTCTGTTTCTCTCTGTTTCTCTCTCACTATTATGTCAGTCTCTGTTTCTCTCTCACTTTTCTGTCAGTTTCTGTTTCTCCCTCTGTTTCTCTCTCTGTTTCTCTCTCACTATTCTGCCAGTTTCTGTTTCTCTCTCTGTTTCTCTCTCACTGTTCTGTCAGTTTCTGTTTCTCTCTCTGTTTCTCTCTCTTTCTCTCTTTGTTTCTCTCTCTGTTTCTCTCTTTATTTCTCTCTGTTTCTCTCTCTGTTTCTCTCTCTTTCTCTCTTTGTTTCTCTCTCTGTTTCTCTCTGTTTCTCTCTCTGTTTCTCTCTCTGTTTGTCTCGGTTTCTCTCTCTGTTTCTCTCTGCTTCTCTCTGTTTCTCTCTGTGTTTCTCTCTCACTATTCTGTCAGTTTCTGTTTCTCTCTCTGTTTCTCTCTCTGTTTCTATCTCTGTATCTCTCTGTTTCTCTCTCTGTTTCTCTCTCTGTTTCTCTCTGTTTCTCTCTTTGTTTTTCTCTCTGTTTCTCTCTCTGTTTCTCTCTCTGTTTCTCGCTCTGCTTCTCTCTGTTTCTCTCTCTGTTTCTCTCTGTTTATCTCTGTTTCTCCCTGTTTCTCTCTCTGTTTCTCTCTGTTTCTCTCTCTGTTTCTCTCTCTGTTTCTCTCTCTGTTTCTCTCTTTGTTTCTCTCTCTGTTTCTCTCTCTTTCTCTCTCTGTTTCTCTCTGTTTCTCTCTGTTTCTCTCTCTTTCTCTCTTTGTTTCTTTCTCTGTTTCTCTCTCTGTTTCTCTCTCTGTTTGTCTCGGTTTCTCTCTCTGTTTCTCTCTGCTTCTCTCTGTTTCTCTCTGTGTTTCTCTCTCACTATTCTGTCAGTTTCTGTTTCTCTCTCTGTTTCTCTCTGTTTTTCTCTCTGTTTTTCTCTGTTTCTCTCTCTGTTTCTCTCTCTGTTTCTCTCTCTTTCTCTCTTTGTTTCTCTCTCTTTCTCTCTCTGTTTCTCTCTATGTTTCTCTCTCTGTTTCTCTCTCACTATTCTGTCAGTTTCTGTTTCTCTCTCTGTTTCTCTCTCTGTTTCTCTCTCTGTTTCTCTCTCACTATTCTGTCAGTTTCTGTTTCTCTCTCTGTTTCTCTCTCTGTTTCTCTCTCTGTTTCTCTCTCACTATTCTGTCAGTCTCTGTTTCTCTCTCTGTTTCTCTCTCTGTTTCTCTCTCTGTTTCTCTCTCACTATTCTGTCAGTTTCTGTTTCTCTCTCTGTTTCTCTCTCTGTTTCTCTCTCTGTTTCTCTCTCTGTTTCTCTCTCACTATTCTGTCAGTCTCTGTTTCTCTCTCTGTTTCTCTCTCTGTTTCTCTCTCTGTTTCTCTCTCACTATTCTGTCAGTTTCTGTTTCTCTCTCTGTTTCTCTTTCTGTTTCTCTCTCTGTTTCTCTCTCTGTTTCTCTCTCACTATTCTGTCAGTCTCTGTTTCTCTCTCTGTTTCTCTCTCTGTTTCTCTCTCTGTTTCTCTCTCACTATTCTGTCAGTCTCTGTTTCTCTCTCTGTTTCTCTCTCTGTTTCTCTCTCTGTTTCTCTCTCACTATTCTGTCAGTCTCTGTTTCTCTCTCTGTTTCTCTCTCTGTTTCTCTCTGTGTTTCTCTCTCACTATTCTGTCAGTTTCTGTTTCTCTCTCTGTTTCTCTCTCTGTTTCTCTCTCACTATTCTGTCAGTCTCTGTTTCTCTCTCACTATTCTGTCAGTCTCTGTTTCTCTCTCTTTTTGGTAGATGTACGGTTCAGTATCACCACACATCACACGTTCAGATCAATAATCGGGAATATTCATTATGACAGCAGTCAGAGCCTGTTTGCTCTCCTAATATAACCATGGCTTCTGCAACAGAGCCTTGTTTCCTTAGGAAAACACATCATTATGACCTCAATGGGACTTCCTGATTAAATGCAGGTTGAATAACAACATTAGAACGATAATACGGCATTGTGGGATGTAGTGGGTGTGTTTTAGTGGTGGATGGGAACCTCCAGCAGTGAGGCAGGCCGTCAGAGGTCTGGTACACCAACACAGAGCCCACTGACCCTGGGCTCCCTATCTTGCAGAGGCCCCTGGATCTCAGGATCTCAGCCTATCTGCAACTCTCTCTTTCCCTCTGCAGCGTTGGCTGGGCTCTGCTGATGCTCTTCATTGAACTGACTGGAGGCTTAACTGCACAAACCAGGCAGTTACATAAAAGCGTATGGATCTACAGTATGGATCTACAGTATGAATCTACAGTATGAATCTACAGTATGGCTCTACAGTATGGATCTACAGTATGAATCTACAGTATGAATCTCCAGTATGAATCTCCAGTATGAATCTACAGTATGGATCTACAGTATGAATCTACAGTATGGATCTACAGTATGGATCTACAGTATGAATCTACAGTATGAATCTACAGTATGGATCTACAGTATGATCCTCCAGGATGAATCTACAGTATGAATCTACAGTATGGATCTACAGTATGAATCTACAGTATGGATCTACAGTATGAATCTCCAGTATGAATCTACAGTATGGATCTACAGTATGAATCTACAGTATGGATCTACAGTATGAATCTACAGTATGGATCTACAGTATGGATCTACAGTATGAATCTACAGTATAAATCCACAGTATGGATCTACAGTATGAATCTACAGTATGGATCTACAGTATGCATTTGTAAAAAGCATTGAGAGCACAACAGGTGTGTGTATGTGGGAAGAGAGGGGAAACGCGGAGCAGCCCAAACCACTAGGAAAGAAATCAGACTTTCACACACAATGCAGTCAAGGGTGATTGTCAGTTTTCTACAAGAGTAAGGTTGGCCTCCCTTCCTTGCTGTAAAAGCGTTTACTGTGCCTGTACCGTACATCAAAGTGAGTTCTAATAATTTGATGTGATTTTGCATTAAAAACAACGCCTACTAGGACCATTGGAACAAATGACGTTCCATTATTTTCGTTGTTCATTTGTTCCAATGCTGACTGTGAAACTAGCCTGTGCATATTCAAGCTAACTTTATACATATAAAAGCTTGTTACTAGTGTTTAACTGTAGGTGCAAAAACACGACTCAAAAAGGTAATATTCTCACAAAGTCATGAACAACAAAGCCTTAAAACAAAGAACGGAGGGATTGGGGCAGCGTTCATTTGCTTGTGAATGATAGATTTCACAGACAATATCATTTTAACATGTAAGCAACCTTGTCGTTGTCAGAGCCATTTAAAATTGATATGCGACCAAAGGCAAAACAATAGATTAGCCACCACAGGAATACCAGCGGAACCACAGAGAGTAACGCTGTCTATACTATTCAGCCTCAGTATACCCTACTGTCTATACTATTCAGCCTCGGTATACCCTACTGTCTATACTATTCAGCCTCGGTATACCCTACTGTCTATACTATTCAACCTCGGTATACCCTACTGTCTATACTATAGAGCCTCGGTATACCCTACTGTCTATACTATAGAGCCTCGGTATACCCTACTGTCTATACTATTCAGCCTTGGTATACCATACAGTCTATACTATGCAGCCTCGGTATACCCTACTGTCTATACTATTCAGCCTCGGTATACCCTACTGCCTATACTATTCAGCCTCGGTATACCCTACTGTCTATACTATAGAGCCTCGGTATACCCTACTGTCTATACTATTCAGCCTCGGTATACCCTACTGTCTATACTATAGAGCCTCAGTATACCATACTGTCTATACTATAGAGCCTCAGTATACCATACTGTCTATACTATAGAGCCTCGGTATACCATAATGTCTATACTATAGAGCGTCGGTATACCCTACTGGCTATACTATAGAGCCTCGGTATACCATACTGTCTATAATATAGAGCCTCGGTATACCCTACTGTCTATACTATTCAGCCTGGGTATACCATACTGTCTATACTATACAGCCTCGGTATACCATACTGTCTATACTATAGAGACTCGGTATACCCTACTGTCTATACTATACAGCCTCGATATACCATACTGTCTATACTATACAGCCTCGGTATACCATACTGTCTATACTATACAGCCTCGGTATACCCTACTGTCTATACTATAGAGCCTCGGTATACCATACTGTCTATACTATTCAGCCTCGGTATACCCTACTGTCTATACTATAGATCCTCGGTATACAATACTGTCTATACTATTCAGCCTCGGTATACCCTACTGTCTATACTATAGATCCTCGGTATACCATACTGTCTATACTATACAGCCTCGGTATACCATACAGTCTATACTATGCAGCCTCGGTATACCCTACTGTCTATACTATAGATCCTCGGAATACCATACTGTCTATACTATACAGCCTCGGTATACCATACTGTCTATACTATAGAGCCTCGGTATACCATACAGTCTATACCATACAGCAGGGGTGTCAAAGTCAAATGGACGGAGGGCCAAATAAAAAAATCAGCTACAAGACGAGGGCCGGACTGTTCGAATGTTCATTGAAAAAATTTTAAATGACGCATATAGTCTAGTGAACCTAATTGAACCTACTGAAAACCTAACAAATATATTACAATATGATCAGATAAATAAAGCAATATTTTCTTATGGCTCTGTCAGTAATCTTTAATTTTCAACAGACACAAAAGACAAATTTCCTTTATATAAATATCCCCATAACATGAACATTAAATGAAAGAAACCGGTATTCAAGGCACCATCAGTAGACTATATTTTCTATTTTAGCAAAAGTGGGCTAAATTTACTTCAAAGAAAAAACAATAATAGCAATTTTCTATCATCCACTCAACTGAAATATTTTTAAAATATAATTGGATTGAAATACAAAAAAATAAAGTGCAAAAATCTATTAATCAAAAACAACACTTTGTTTAAGGAGAAGTAACATGCAGTGAAAACAAATATTAAATTTTAACTTTTAAACTTGAACTGAGTAAAAACTCTAAATATGTGATTGCACAGTAATGTTCACTTGTTTGAGGTTGAGGGTGATACTTGGTGGTGTCCCATCTTTTCCACAAGTTCATCAATGTTCGGGGTAAGGCTCTGAGCTGAAGAAATCCTCAGAATTGAGTGGAGGTGTTCAGCAGTAAGTCGACTTCTGTGTGATGTTTTGTTCAGGTTCATCAAAGAAAACAGTTGTTCACACAGGTATGTGCTGCCAAACATAGACAACGTTTGAGCAGCCTGGATGCGCAGCTGGGGCATTGTGCCGGGGAGGAAACGGGCGAACTCCGCAGCACCCACTGCCGCATATTTTGCCCTCAGTGCATCATTGCATTGGAGGTCAATCAACTCCATTTGGAGGTTTGGTGGTGAGCTTTCCACGTCAACAGCAAATGGGTTACCGAGCAGTTCCAACCTGCTTTTTTGTGCTTCAAAGTCAGCAAATCGGCGTCGAAAGTCAGCGGCAAGCATACCTATTTTATCAGCCAACTGTGTGCTCGGGAACGCACTGGTAGAGAGCTTCTCTTTCATGGTCTGGCAGCTGGGAAAGTGGCTCAAATTTTCTTTCCGCATCTGCGTCTCCCACAGAGTCAGTTTGGTTTTAAATGCCTTCACTGTACTGTACATATCAGAGATGACACGATCCCGACCCTGCAGCTGCAAGTTTATTGCATTCAGATGACTCGTAATGTCACACAGAAAAGCCATTTCACACAGAAACATTTCGTCTCGGAGTTGTGTTGTGTCTTTCCCTTTGCTGTCCAAGAACAGACAAATCTCCTCACGAAGCTCGAAACATCTTTGAAGCACCTTTCCCTGGCTTAGCCATCGCACCTCTGTGTGATAAGGCAAATCACCATGCTCCGTTTCTAACTCCGTCAGAAATGCCTTGAACTGGCGGTGATTCAAACCTTTGGCTCTGATAAAGTTAACTGTGCGCGTGATGATGCTCATTACATGCTCCATTTTCAAGGCTTTACCGCACAACGCTTCCTGGTGTATGATACAATGATAAGCTGTCAGCTCACCTGTCGCGTTTTCCTCTTGCATCTTTTCCCGTATCTTCGCCACCAGTCCGCTCCTGTGTCCACACATCGCAGGTGCTCCGTCGGTTGTCAAACCCACGAGTTTTTCCCAAGGCAGCTCCATCTCATTTACACATCTTGACACCTCTTCATACAAATCATGCCCCGTAGTTGTGCCATGCATAGGACGTAAAGCCAAAAACTCCTCTGTCACGCTTAGGTTGGAGTCCACTCCGCGGATGAAAATTGACAACTGGGCAATGTCAGAAATGTCGGTGCTCTCATCCACAGCCAAGGAATATGCAATAAAATCTTTTCCCTTTTTCACAAGCTGCTCTTTTAGATTGATGGACAACTGGTCTACTCTCTCGGCAATGGTGTTTCTGCTCAGACTCACATTTAAAAAGAGTTGCCTTTTTTCTGGGCAAACTTCGTCACAAACTTTAATCATGCAGTTTTTGATGAAATCCCCCTCCGTAAATGGCCGGGCTGATTTAGCGATCTCTTCTGCCAAAATAAAACTGGCCTTGACAGCAGCCTGGCCTTGTGATTTGGCTTTTTTGAACAGAGCCTGTCGAGATTTGAGGCCTCGTTTTAATTCCTCTGCCTTTTGTAGCCTTTGTTCCATGTCCATATTCTTGTTTTTGTCCGCGTGTTTCGTTTCATAATGTCGTCTCAGATTATACTCTTTCAGTACCGCCACACTTTCTCCACACAGAAGACACACAGGTTTTCCAGCTACCTTCGTGAACATATACTCCGACTCCCACCTTGTTTGAAACCCCCGGTTCTCAGTATCCACCTTCCGTTTTGCCATTTTTGATGGGTATCTGAAAGTTAATTTTACTGTGATGCTGACGACTGCTGTGCCAATAAATATTGAAATGAAGCAGCCTACTGCTCGGTGCGTCACCTTTGCATTGTGGGAAATGTAGTATTGGTGCGTGTAAAAGATCTGCGGGCTGCCGGCTTGCTGCGGGCCGGTTCTAATAATAAATCAAGATCATCCCAGGGGCCGTAAAAAACCTTCTTGCGGGCCGGATGTGGCCCGCGGGCCTTGACTCTGACATATGTGCTATAGAGCCTCGGTATACCATACTGTTTATACTGTAGAGCCTCGGTATACCATACTGTTTATACTATAGAGCCTCGGTATACCATACAGTCTATACTATACAGCCTCGGTATACCATACTGTTTATACTGTAGAGCCTCGGTATACCATACTGTTTATACTGTAGAGCCTCGGTATACCATACAGTCTATACTATGCAGCGCTGCATTGGGGTCTATCAGCATGTGTCTGAATGGAAGAGGCAATAGGGTGGAGTCAGGACTGGAGAAATGCCACTCAACTGCAAAGCAATCTTATCAGGGAGTTGCAGGCATCTCTCCCTCTCTCTCGCTCCCCCTCCCTCCCCGCCTCTCTCGCTCTCTCCCCATCCCCCACTCTCGTCCTTAGCGAGTGGAATGGAGGAATAAAAAGCCCCCCAATTAGAACATGTGTTGTTATTTGTTGAGGATCCAGAGTTAACCAATTCCATCTGCTCGGCTGCTTTGCTGTCAAGTGGGTAAAGAGGGCTTCAAGCACGCACTCACAAAGGAGGAGAAAACAGCTACCTCCTATAGGACCTGCTCTAAATGAATGGTTTCCCTGACAACGGCAATAGTTAATCAATTCTATTCTGTTAATCCTGTGCGCGTTTGTGTGTGTCCGTACGTGTGCGTGCGTATGAGCGTGGCTCATTCACAACCATGCCGAGGCATGCAGGATTTGTATGTATCCCATTACAGAGAGAGAAAATGCACTAACCTGAAAGGCGTCGATACTGAATGCACTGGAGGAAAATGCACAGCTTTTGGGCAAATAAACGGGCCATTAAGCCAACATGTTACTGCCTGAACCGTAGCTGGGTTTAGAGATACAACCCCCACACAGAGACCCAGTGGAAAGGACCTCGGCGTCTGCAAGTTACAGAGTCTGAATACAGCAGTGTTGTTAAAACTCTTTTTTATGCTACTGAAAAAAGCACAAAGATTCTCCATCTTGGTTTGTACTTGCCGTATGAGTTTGCAGTTCTGTCATTTTTTTTCGTTTATTTTTTTTTTATTTTACCCCCTTTTTTCTCCCCAATTTCGTGGTATCCAATTGTTAGTAGTTACTATTTTGTCTCATCGCTACAACTCCCGTACGGGCTCGGGAGAGACGAAGGTTGAAAGTCATGTGTCCTCCGAAACACAGCACGCATCCAACCCGGAAGCCAGCCGCACCAATGTGTCGGAGGAAACACCGTGCACCTGGCGACCTTGGTTGGCGCGCACTGCGCCCGGCCCGCCACAGGAGTCGCTGGTGCGCGACGAGACAAGGATATCCCTACCGGCCAAACCCTCCCTAACCCGGACGACGCTAGGCCAATGGTCGCGGCCGGCTGCGACAGAGCCTGATCAGTAAACAATGAATTTGTCTTGGGGATATTTTCC